>NC_059105.1:69272536-69408608 GCF_020740685.1 Jaculus jaculus
TTATTTTATCATATTAACAACCAATTTATATTTTGTTTTGTTTTCAGAGACAGAATTTTGCTATATAGTCCCTCGTCCTGCCCCCACCTGGAGTGCTGGCACTACAGGCATGTGCCACTACACCAGCTTAACATCAAATTTTGGTATTTTGAGAACATAAATCTCAGCCAGATTGACTTCGTATTATTTTCTCCTCTAACATGAAATACATTTTAATGAGAGTAATATGTATGATGATTGAAACTTTTCTATAGAAACACAAACTACTACATAATGATATTACTCAATGTAATGGACTTACAATGCTGTATATCTGTCCATTGCAGACTGCACATCTCTGCGGTAAACTGTTCGAAGAATGACCATGACAGGATCAAACTCCTGATCCCAAACTTCAGCTTTTATGCAAGAGAAAATAGAAACAGAACACTGACTTCTGAGAAATAAAGCTAATCTCTAATTATTTATTACATTTATTAATTACATTACAACCTCAAGACAAAACTTAATTGTTTGAATGAGTTCTTGACTACTGTTATTTATCAAAAACCATAATTTCATCAATAAGATTTTCTCTTAAGTTTTACAAGCACCAGAGCAAAAGTTTTCTAACAATGCTCCAGTACTTAGTTCACTGTTCTGTTTTGGAGAGGTTTGTTGTTGTTGTTTGGTAAGATGCCTGTTAGAAAATAAGAAAGACAGTAACACACTTAAAAGTATTCAAAGGTGGGCTGGAGAGATGACTCAGTGTTTAAGGTTCTTGCCTGCAATCCTAACAACCAAGGTTCAATTCCCTAGTACCCACATAAAGCCAGATGCACAAAGTAGCACATGCATCTAGAGTTCATTTGCAGCAATTAGAGGCCCTGGCATGCCCATTCTCTGTTGATCAGTCTGTCACTCTCTGCTTACAAATAAATAAATATACTAAAGGTGAAAAAGTATTCAAAGATGAAAATATAAAAACTAGAGTTGGGCTGAAGAGATGGCTTAGTGGTTAAGCACTTGCCTGTGAAGGCTAAGGACCCTGGTTCGAGGCTCCATTCCCTAGGACCCACGTTAGCCAGATGCACAAGGGGGCGGGCACACATGTCTGGAGTTCATTTGCAGTGGCTGGAGGCCCTAGCATGCCCATTCTCTTTCTCTCTGCTTCTTCCTCTCTCTGTGTCTGTTACTGTCAAATAAATAAATAAAAATAAAAAATAAAAACTAGACTAATCAGCCGGGCATGGTGGCACACGCCTTTAATCCCAGCATTTGGGAGGCAGAGGTAGGAGGATCGTTGTGAATTTGAGGCCACCCTGAGACTACATAATGAATTCCAGGTCAGCCTGGGCTAGAGCAAGACCCTACCTCAAAAAGTCAAAATAAAAAAAAGACTAGACTAAAAACTTAGTGTGCAGTTGATTTTAAGTTTTACCTATGAACTTGTTTTCTACCCTTCAGATAAAATGAAGACTCATTCTCCTTGCCTTCTGCATAATTAAGAACAACTATATGTATATATTATATGTGCACAAGCATGGCATACAAGATGATTTTAAATATTAAGGGTATAAATTGCATATTACTATAATAATTGTGTAATTATTCTAATGTATATTAGAAAATTTTAAGGTGTAAATAAAGCTCATAGCCACACTAAATTGTGTTTAGGATGAAGTTTGTTTATTATTTATTTTCCTGAGGTAGAGCTTCACTCTATCCCTGGCTGACTTGGAATTTACTATGTAGTCTCAGGATGGCCTTAAACTCCTGGCAGTCCTCCCACCTCTGCCTCCTGAGTGTTGGGATTAAGCTAATTTCATCTTTTTAGCACAATAAACTACTAACTATGGTTCCTAATTTGCCTCTAAATTTATTATTTATAGTAGATGGTGTGGTGGTTTGATTCAGGTACCCCCATAAACTTGGGTGTTCTGAATGCTAGGTTCTCAGATGATGGAGATTTGAGAATTAATGCTTCTTGGAAGGAATGTCTTGTTGAGGGTGAGGTTATGGGTGTTATAGCCAGTTTCCCCTTGCCAGTGTTTGACACACTCTCCTATTGCTGTTGTCTACCTGATGTTGGCCAGGGGGTGACGTCCACCCTCTGCTCATATCGTCATTTTCTCTGCCATCATGGAGCTTCCCATCAAGTCTGTAAGCCAAAATAAACCTTTTTTTTCCCCCCACAAGCTGCTCTTGGTCAGGTGACTTCTGCCAGCAATGTGAACCTGACTATAACAGTACAGTTGGTACCAAGAGTGGAGTCATTTGATGCTAGACACCTGACTGTGTGGCTTTAGCCTTTTGGAGCTAATGTTCAAGAAGAATGTGCAAGGATTTGAAATCTTGGCCTAAGAGACACCTTACAGTGCTGTAAGTATAGCTTGATGGACTATTCTGGTCAGAGTTGCAAGACCTGACTACACTAAGAACTACGGACTGTGAGGTTTGGCTTATGAGGGTGAGAGCTTTGCTTGGACTGGGCTAGAAGCAGTTTGTGTGAGAGGCTTGCTGTTGTGTCCAAGTCCTGAGAATTTATGCAGGGTTGCATTGCGTAAAAATGGACTGCTGTAAGCAGAGGGATATGGCACAGAAAAAATAAAATCTTTGGGCTAAAACTGCTGCCCATTCAGCTGCAATTAGATGAGAGATTACAATCTTTGAGATTGGAGCAACAGAAAGAATGCAGACTCTTTTGAAGGGGCCTGAATACTCAGAGTATCCTGTTCTTCAAAGACTGCTTTAAACCCCCCACCTCCCAGGATTAACAATTGGCACCCTACCTGGTATTATGGAGTATAAGAAACACAGGAAGAAGAGTCATTGAATTTTCAACACGGTCTTGTGTTTTGGAAATGGCCATGGGCAGTGTAAAGCAGGTTTGCTGGATGCCTGCATGAAGACCCAATGGAGTCATGAGTATGGGCCATGGGTTTCAGTGGAGTCCCAGTGGAGATGCCAGGACCATGAGATGGCTGCTAAGGAGAGCTGCCCACCCCAATGAAGTTTTCTAGGATTGTGAATAGCCTAGCTGGAGGAGTAGAACTGGAACTACAGAGTATTATCAGACTTGGAGACTTTCATTGACTACAGGTGTTGGACTTGGAGCTACAGAGTTTGATGTTTTCCCTGGTTGTTTTAAATCTTGTATCGGTTGAATATTTCTTTGCTATGCCCAATGCCATATTTTGCAGTGTGAATGTTTATTCTGTACCATTATGGGTTTTAGGGGGAATTTTGGGGGGGAGGGTATTATGCCTCAGTTAAAAGACCTTGGATTATGGGGATGTTTGAATATCATTTGGATTGATAAAACTATGGGGACTTTTAAAGTTAGACTGAATGCATTACATTTTACATCATGGATGGTTATCAGTCTATGGGGGCAGGGGTGGAATGTGGTGGCTTGATTCAGATGTCCCCCATAAACTTAGGTGTTCTGACTGCTAGGTTCCCAGCTGATGGAGATTTGATAATTAACACCTCTTAGAGGCAGTGTATTGCTGCGGGGAGGGCTTATGGATATATTATAGCCAGTTTCTTCTTGCCAGTGTTTGGCACACTCTTCTATTGCTGTTGTCCACCTGATGTTGGTGACGGAGAGATGTCTACCCTCTGTTCATGTCGTCATTTTCCCAGCCATCATGAAGCTTCCCTTCAAGTTTACAAACCAATATAAACCTCCCCCCCCCCCTGCCACAAGCCTCTCTTGGCCAGGTGATTTCTGTCAGCAATGTGAACCTGACTGCAACAGTAAGTATAACCATTTTCAGAGCTTCTGATGACAGCAGACAGGCAATGAGACAGAAGAAGGTATGTTCTTTAACAAGGCCTGCAGGCTGGCAGAGGTAATACTTCTATCACACATTGGTAAACATGGCATCCCACAAGAACACCAACTCATTCTTAAATTTGCCTAAATTTCAGGTGCAAAGTACTTCTTACATATTAAGAAAACATTTTGTTTTTCTTTTAATAGCATATCTTCTAATCAGAATCTCCTCCTGATTGTCCCTACTACTTGAGAACTATACAAAAAAATCTCAAATGATAAGGCATATCTTCTATGGTTTACCAAACAGAGAACATGCTTATATACAACTTCAGAATACACAATAGATTGTCATTTAGACAATAAATATAGAAAGGATCAAGAAACAAATATGATCATCTTCAAACTTTTAAGTTAAAAATCTTAAAAAAAAAAAAAAGACTAAAACTGTGTGAATCAAAATCTCACCTATTTCTCTCATGACAAGCAAATCATCTAAGGAAATCTTAGAAAACCAACCATTAAAGAGAAAAGCTTCCATGTATTTATCATAAGTGCTACTAGCACTCTAGATAACTTTGAGTCCTCAAGTTAAAAATTGGTTAGTAACATCAATTTCAAATTCAAATAAAGATACATTTTTTTATTTTATAATTCATTATTTATATTATGGTTACTTTTTCTTTTTTGGTTTTTCAAGGCAGAGTCTCGCTGTAGCCCAGGCTGACCTGGAATTCACTATGTAGTCTCAGGGTGACCTCAAACTCATGGCGATCCTCCTACCTCTGCCTCCTGAGTGCTAGAATTAAAGACATGCACCACCACACCTGGCATGATTAGTGATTAAAATAAAGTAGGGTTCATATCTGAAATTCCTTTTATAATTTGGTCCTTGAGAAAGGTGTATTATAACAAACTATACATTTTTAAGTAAGCAAAAACATTTTCACTGTTCCTCATAAAGGATATAAATTTCTAAGAAAACTGATAAAAAAAAAAAAAAACTGGGGCCGGGTGTGGTAGCACACATCTTTAATCCCAGTACTCAGAAGACAAAGGTAAGAGGATCGCCATCAATTCGAGGCCACCCTTAGACTACATAATGAATTCCAGATCAGCCTGGACTAGAATGAAACCCTACCTCAATCTCCCTCCCCCAGCAGAAAAAAACTGGGGCTGGAGAGATGGCTCGGCACTTAAAGGTGTTTGCTTGCAAAGCTTGAAAGCTTGGGTTCAATTCTCCAGTACCCATATAAAGCCAGATGCACAAAGGGGCACTCAATCATAAATAAATAAATATTATTGAAAAACTGAATAAAGGATAAACAGCTCAATATCACTGTATCACTGTTCCCCATCAAAGACATAAATTTCTAAGTAAACTGATAGAAAAACAAACTGGGGCTAGAGAGATGGCTCAGCAGTTAAAGGTGCTTGCTTGGAAAGCCGAAAGCTTAGGTTCAATTCCCAGTAAAGCCAGATGCACAAAGGGGCACAATGCATCTGGGGTACCCAATCATAAATAAATAAATATTCTTTAAAAAACGGAATTAAGCCAGGCGTGGTGGTGCACGGCTTTAATCCCAGCACTCGGGAGGCAGAGGTAGGACGATCACCGTGAGTTCGAGGCCACCCTGAGAATGCAGAGTAAAATCCAGGTCAGCTTGAGCTAGAGAATGACCCTACCTCGAAAAACAAAACAAAAAAAAAAAAAACAAACAAACAAACATGAATTAATGAATGATAAACATTTCTTTCAATACATACAGGACTTTACCTTCACAAAACTGATAGTTGACAGAATATAATTATGTATATAAACGCACCTTTAGGAGTGTACATGCCTTGTTGCATAGAACCTCCAGGTTCAAAAACAGGAGCTTTAAAGTCAGCTACAGCTGATAAAACTGATTCAAAGCTATAACTTCCAGGGACAATGCCACTTTTGGGGTTGGGGTTTTCTGGAATCTGATATATGCGTCAAGAAAAAAACATTAATGGTTGAAAGCCAGTTTGATAGCCATTTCAAAGCACTCTAGTTTCTGATTTTACAAGAATGACTAGCTGTAATGTACAAGACTGCCACAAGAGGGCTACATAATAGTGAAATAGTAACTTTTTATTGTGACTTCTTTTTTAATAATTTAAATCTAGGAGATAGCTAATAAACCAAATGAAAAAGTAGTCGCAATGTATGCTTCCCCACAAACAGGTTCATCGGCAAACTTCAGTAAATACAAAAAGCATTTTCACTGATCCTTATCTATCACTACACCATAAAGCTATAGCACCTTCCTCAAGAAAATAGGAGTAGGCTACAAAATCAGCAAAGATTTTTATGAGTAAAAATTATTTTTTCTAAAAACAAAATTTCAACCAAATAAAAAGAAGTGGGTTTACGCAAAAGGAAAGCAAACCACAAAGATCCTCTCCTGCATATTCCATATTAAGGTATGTAATTTTCAAATTCGAAGTTTAAAAGATATTTTGTGCTTTGTAACAACATTGGTAGTCTATAGTTGTTCATAAGAACATCAAACAAGGCCGAGTGTGGTGGCGCATACCTTTAATCCCAGCACTCAGGAGAAAAAGGTAGGAGGATCGTCATGAGTTCAAGGCTACCCTGAGACTACACAGTGAATTCCAGGTCAGCCTGGGCTAGAAGGAGAACCTACCTTGGGGGGAATAAAGTGGGGAGGGGGCTAAAGAGATGGCTTAGTAGTTAAGGCACTTGCCTGCAAAGACTAAGGACCCAGGTTCAATGCCCCAGTACCCACATAACCAAAGTGGCACATGCATCTGGAGTTCACTTGCAGTGGCTGGAAGCCCTAGAGTGTCCATTCTCTCCCCCACCCTCCCTCCCTCCTGAATAAATAAAAATATAATATTTTTTAAATCCTCCACATTTGATCTAAAAGACCTATGAGGTCCCCAAAACAAGAAAGGCTTCTGTCAAAGCACTTGATTACCCTACTGAGATAAAAGGTAAGATCCTATTGCTAAAGACACCATATACTGCCAGCATAGAACACAGAGTGATCTGGCAAGAATCCCAAAAAGAGCCAGTCCCCAGACAGTTAGCCCATCTAGTGCTGGAAAGTACTAGAGCTATTGGTGGAAAGTGGCCAACATCGGTCTGAGCAACCAGGGGTCTAAACTACTGAGAAACAAACACCCTGACAAGTATACATACGAGTACAATAGTAGTATAAAGCTTTGGTGGGTAACTAATAGCTTTCTGATTGGCTAAGAGATCTGCACAGTGAAAGAAACGCATAGCTGGAAGTGGGAACCAGGTCAGAATCCCATGGAGACAAAGATTATGCTCTCCAATGTCAAGCTCCCAGTAGTCTTTGGCTAAAATAAGGGCTACATCAATCAAATTCTTCCTAAATTAATAAGGCTTACATTTAACCTGTGCTGACTTCACTCTCCATTGGAGAATGTTTTTTTCTCTTTCAGAAGGTAGTGAAACCTGAGGAGAGAAACTATCCCTCGTACTTCAGCCAAGCCCCAAATGAAACCACAGAGAAATTAGGGAGATGAACAAAAATGCAGCTTCTATGGTAAGCCTGACAATCAGTACCAGGGTAAAGGAGACAGATGCTAAGGATAATCAACACTTACTAAAGTAAGATCCAGAGGCTCCTAAGAGCTCATCACTGAAGTAGACTTCACTAGTTGGGACATCCTGCCCAGAGGCACGGCCTTCCCCCAACAACTGACTGCTGCTCCCTCAGCACAACCTACAACCCCATGGGGAATACCTGCATCCCCAGTAGGAGGGCCTCCAGCAAAGGGGGAAGCAGGGACAAGGGAAAGGATGGTATCAACTCATAATGTTTCCATACTAAGTATGTCCATAACTAGTAAGCAAATGAAAGAAAAAATCATCCAGATGTTTAAAATCTTGGTAATGATATTTATAAATGTTAACCATCTATTCTAGCCTGGCTACACAATGAAAGGAAACCTAGATATCTGTTATAATAAGTCAAGCTTCCTTTCACTAATCCTGTCCTTAGAAAGTCAGCTCCTGGGTGTCCAGCACCATTAGTCCTGGGGTAAATCCTGAACATAAGGAGAATTTCGAGAGATAATAGAAGATAAAAATTCCCTTCCCCTGCCCTGAACATACACATGAGCAAACAATGGATATTCTCCTTTATCTGCATTATTTTTAAAGTTAAGTAAACCTGCCAGATATGGTGGTGCACCCCTTTAATCCCAGCAGATCGCTGTGAGTTCAAGACCAGCCTGAGACTACATAGTACTCCTAGGTCTGCCTGGGCTAGAGTGAGACCCTACCTCAAACCTGCCACGCCTCCCCCTCCCCACCAAAAAAAAAAAAAAAAAAAACAGAAAGAAAGAAAATCTTTAAACATTGAGATACTTTTAATCCATAAGAATAATTTGCTTTTAGCTCTTACCACTAAGACAAAATCAACTTTTTAAAGGATATGAGGTCCAGCAATGAGCTGTGTGTCCTGTCATTCATGCACAGCTGGGCTACCATCTCTGCCCTGAGAATCTCATCATCAGACATTCCTAAAAATATTAAGAACAGAATTATCCTACAAATGTCGATATAAATTATAAATAACTTGCCATACATTTTATTAGGGTGTTTTACCAAATGAGATGCATCAAATTGGAGGATGAAGAATTCAGGGCCCCAAATTTAATTGCAATTTTAAGAGCTTGCTATTAGCAGTTGTTGTAAGTAAAGACTCTTTAAATACTTATTCTAAAATGGGCATTAACTGTACATGTCAAGAATTAACAACTATGTTTAAATATATCTACATCCTTTCTTTTTTCCATAAACCAACTACTAATTGAGGGACAGGGGAAGAGAGAGAATAGCTAATATAAGTATTAATGGTTTACCTAAATGTAAACGAAGACTTAAAAGAATCACAAGAAATGTAAGAGCGCCTTCTAACATTGATCGCTCGTGCTCAGCATCAAGTACTGTATTTTGATGTTGGGAAGCCATTGTCAATAAATCTACCACCTTAAATCTACAAGAAAAAAATAATTTGAAACAGATTTTTAAAATACTGAACAAAGTTAGATTAAATTCAAGATCCTTCCTAGTGTCTGTCTTAATAAAAATGTGCTTACCTTTCAAAGACAGATGATATAAAATAATCTGGGTCAAGTCTAGAAGCACAAACCTATAAAAAGCCAGAGGAAAAAGATATTACTTGTCAATATTGAAGTTTATTTCATGTACCAATCATTTTTGTTTTTAATTTGATGTTTCGTAGTACTTCTACATGTTGAGAACCACACAGACTAGGAAGAGAATTAGGGAAAAGTGAAAGATACAAATTACAGCCAGGAACAGCAAATCAAAGACAGAAGAAACTTACTTGGGAACATACCCCTTACACAAGCCAACCTCCTTTATCTAAGTCTCCTGTATCAGACCCTCTATCAACACAAGGCCAACTGAGACACAAGTAGGTACTGCGCCTCTGCACATAGCTTTCCACAATTATTCAAACCAGCCAGTCTAAAACTGCTTCCCCTGTTCTACCCTATTTTTCATTGCCTTACTTTCCCACCCTCTAGAAGTTGCTGGTGGCTTTCTCCTGGCTCCACTACTGCCTCCTGACCAAAATCTGAGCCCCCTCTTGGCTCATGTGGTATGGCATGAATCCTTCTTCCTAAGGGAAATGGAACACATTCTTCTCTCAGTGCACTGACCTCTTCATGTCACTACTCAGTCAACTCTATAAAATTAAAATTCCATGGATACAAATGAGGCACTTCTAGAGTACAACATGTGGATTATCAAGATGACTTACCTGTAATAGGTAAATGTCAGGATCAATCATAGAATTACAGAAATGAGACTGGACGTAAGTCATGGCTTGCCCTTTGATTTGCAGACCATTTCTTACCCACATGTTGCTGTGGATTTCAGCAAGACTGGCCTAATTAAAAATGGATAGATCACATAAATTCAATAAAATCATACTATATCAAACAATAATTTTAGGGCATTCTATTACAATCATAATGTGAGATTTGCCATTCTATCCAATGTTAAAGATGTTTAATTCAAATGTACATTTAAATTTTTGTTTGTTTGTATCCCTGAGTCTATGTAGTGTAGGCTAGCCACAAATTCACCATACAGCCTAGCCTGGCCTGACCTCTACCACACCATATGCCTATATGTACATTTTCAAAATAATCACTATATTGTGTACACCCATGTTCTTTGGAGTTTATATAAGAGTTACTTTTCAGGATGGCCTCTGGATACAATTATAATTATTTCATTAAATTCTTTTTCGCTGAAATTTGTTTTTGAGCAATTGGTACTTATTTTTCTTTTCAATAGTTATTTACAAGGAAAGAAAGAGAATAAGCACACTAGAGCCTCTTGCTCCTACAAACAAGTTCTAGAAATATGTGTCACATTCTACATTTGGCTTTACATGGGAACTAGGGAATTGAAACCAGACTATAAGGCTTTGCAAACAAGCACCTTAAACTTCTGAGCCATCTCTCCAGCCTAGTGCTCATTTTCAATGGATTGCTACTTCAAATCACCATTAGAAAAATAAATATGGGGGCTTGAGAGATGGTCAGCGGTTAAGGCACTTGCCTGCAAAGCCAAATGACCTTGAATCGATTTGCCAGGACCCACGTAAGCCAGATGCATAAGATGGTGCATGTGTCTGGTGTTCAGTTGCAGTGGCGGGAAGCCATTCTCCCTCTCCTCTCTCTCTCATAAAAACAGAAAAGGCCAGCATGGCGGCATGTGCATTTAATCCCAGCACTTGGGAAGCTGAGGCAGAAGGATCACCATGAGTTCAAGGTCACCCTAAGACTACAAAGTGAATTCCAACCTGGGCTAGAATAAGATCCTACCTCAAAAAAAAAAAAAAAAAAAAGTAAATTGCAGAAGACACTAGAATGTGGAGAAACATCCCTTGTTCCTGGATTGGAAGAATCAATATTGTGAAAATGGCAATCTTACCAAAAGCAATCTACACATTTAATGCAATCCCCATCAAAATTCCAAAAGCATTCTTCATGGAAATAGAAAAAACAATCCAAAAATTCATTTGGAATCACAAAAAACCTCGAATATCTAAAATAATACTGAGCAACAAAAAAGAGGCTGGTGGTATCACCATACCTGATTTTAACCTATACTACAGAGCCATAGTAACAAAAACAGCATGGTACTGGCACAAAAACAGACATGTAGATCAGTGGAACAGAATAGAGGACCCAGATGTAAGCCCAAGTAGCTATAGCCACCTGATATTCGATAAAAATGCCAAAAATACTCATTGGAGAAGAGACAGCCTCTTCAGCAAATGGTGTTTTGAAAACTGGATAAATATCTGCAGAAGGATGAAAATAGATTCTTCTCTCTCGCCATGCACAAGAATTAAGTCCAAATGGATTAAAGACCTTAACATCAGACCGGAAACTTTGAAACTGCTAGAGGAAAAAGTAGGGGAAACCCTTCAACATATTGGTCTTGGCAAAGACTTTCTGAATACAACCCCAATTGCTCAGGCAATAAAACCACAGATTAACCACTGGGACCTAATGAAATTACAAAGATTTTGTACCGCAAAGGACACAGTGAAAAAAGCAAAGAGGCAACCTACAGAATGGGAAAAAATCTTCGCCAGCTATATATCTGATAGAGGATTAATATCTAGGATATACAAAGAACTCAAAAAGTTAACCAATAAGGAATCAAACAAGCCAATCAAAAAATGGGCTAAGGAGCTAAATAGAGAGTTCTCAAAGGAAGAAATACGAATGGCATATAAGCACCTAAAAAAATGTTCTACGTCACTAGTCATCAGGGAAATGAAGATTAAAACTACATTGAGATTCCATCTCACTCCTGTCAGATTGGCCACCATCATGAAAACAAATGATCATAAATGTTGGCGGGGATGTGGAAAAAAAGGAACCCTTCTGCACTGCTGGTGGGAATGCAATCTGGTCCAGCCATTGTGGAAAACAGTGTGGAGGTTCCTAAAGCAGCTAGAGATTGATCTACCATATGACCCAGCTATAGCACTCCTAGGCATATATCCAAAGGACTCATCTCATTTCCTTAGAAGTACATGCTCAACCATGTTTATTGCTGCTCAATTTATAATAGCTGGGAAATGGAACCAGCCTAGATGTCCCTCAACAGATGAGTGGATAATGAAGATGTGGTACATTTATACAATGGAGTTCTACTCAGCGGTAAAGAAAAATGAAGTTATGAAATTTGCAGAAAAATGGATGGACCTGGAAAGTATTATACTAAATCAGGTAACCCAGGCCCAGAAAGCCAAGCGCCACATGTTCTCTCTCATATGGGGATCCTAGCTACAGATGACTGGGCTTCTGTGTGAGAATGAAAATACTTAGTAGCAGAGGCCAGTAAGTTGAAAAGGAGACATAAAGGGTGGAGAAAGGAAGGGAGGAGGATACTTAATAGGTTGATATTGTATATATGTAATTACAATGATTGTAATGGGGAGGTAATATGACTGAGAATGGAATTTCAAACGGGAAAGTGTGGGGGTGGGGAGGGAGGGAATTACCATGGGATATATTTTATAATCATGGAAAATGTTAATAAAAATTAAAAAAAAAAAAATTCAGAAATGGTGCTTGCCTGCCTGCAAAGCCTAACAACCTGGGTTCAATTCCCCAGTAACCACATAAAGCCAACTGCACAAAATAGTGAATGCACCTGGAGTTTGTTTGAGGTGGCTAGAGGCCCTGTCTCACATACACACACACACACACACACACACACACACAGTCTCTCTTTTTCTCTCCCTCACTCTCTCTCCCTGTGTATGTCTCTCTCTGATTACAAATAAATAAATACAATAAATACATAAGCATAAAGAAAATTGTTCAATTTAATTCTTCATGTCCAGCATCAATTTAAAAACTAAGCAGAGCCAGGCATGGTGGCACACACCTTTGATCCCAGCACTGGGGAGGCTGAGGTAGGAGGATCACCATGAGTTTGGGGGCACCCTGAGACTATATAGTGACTTTCAGGTCAGCCTGGGCTAGAGTGAGAACCTACCTCAAAAAAAAAAAAAGAAAATTAAGCAGAAAAGCCTTTATTATTTGCTGTTTCCCAACCCTAGAATTGAAGTGCAGTAATAATTAATAATCTAAAATGGATAGAAGAAATAAACTGAAATGCCTCTCAACTATATATAAAAAATTAGCCCACAAAATCATACTGTGAGAAATGAAAGGAACTGTGGTGCTTATTCAACCTAACTCTCACTTCTTCTCTTTCCCTTCTCATATTACAGATGAAGAAATTTAAAGCAAAGTAGTGAATCCCACCCTACCAAACTTGTGGAAATCAATCTAGTAGAACCTGCTAAATCTCATACTCCCCAAGTAGGGGTATACATGCTCAGACTTCCCCATGAGTAAGCGTGGCTAACAAACTACTCGGGTAATGAAAACTACATCGTAAAGAAAAAACTATAATCTAATTAAAAATGTAACTTTTTTAATCTTTGAAGAATTTGGGCCATAGTAACAATCATAAGGCACACAAAATAAAAAATCACCTACCGAAGGAGGCCAATTCCAACCTTTTTAAAAGCCTGAATACGTACTTGAATTTGGAGTGGGTGAATCATTAGTTTCATTAGCATTTCCTGATCTGGTAAAACAGAATCCAAATCTAATTCTTGACATTTCACAGCCTACAATAATGATAAAAAGTCAATAATTCAGTATTTTTCCCAAATTTAAAAACAAAACAGAATGAGCTAATAACTATCTTACCTTACTCACAAACATAGCATAGTAGCGGTGCAGTGGCAGGTGAAAGGTGACTTGGTTAGGTGCGGGCTAGAGTGAACAAAATCCACAAAGAACTTCAGATATTCCAGGAAGCTTTTAAACATTGAAAACATACTCCAACCCGAATTTATTCTTTATTTTGTCAACACTTAAAATTATAGAAGCTGGTGGAACATGTGTCTGGAGTTTGTTTGCAGTGGCTAGAGGTATACCCATTGTCTTCCTCCTCTCTCTATCTGCCTCATTCTCTGTCTCTCTCAAATAAATAAATGAATAAATTATTTTAAAAATCTGTAAAAAAAAAATTTAGAAGCTACAGCTTTAAAAGAAATCACGATTTATGACCTCTCAGTGGATGATACAGCTACACAAGACCTGCAAACTTGGAGGGGGAAAATGATGATATCAAAATAGAAAAGACTTGTTGGAAAGAATATGGGATTCAGAGGAGTGGTGACTGGGAAGAGGGAAAAGGAAGGATGGTTGTAGGGGATTGTGATCATGGTACTACCTATAGGTATGGAAGTTGTCAGTAAAAAGTTTTTCTTTAAAAAAAAGGGTGAAAAGGGGGCTGGAGAGATGGTTTAGCAGTTAAGGCACTTGCCTGCAAAGCCAAAGAACCCAGGTTCGATTCCCCCAGGACCCACAAAAGCCAGATACATAAGCCAGATGCATAAGGGACGCATGTATCTGGAGTTCATTTGCAGTGACTAGAGGCCTTGGCACACTCATTTTCTCTCTTTCTCTCCCTCTTTCTCTCTCTGTCTCCTCTCTATCTGGAATTTGATTATGGTGGCTGAAAGCCTTGGCTAATATTCATACTCTCATTCATATTCTCTCTCCCTCTCCCTCTCTCTCTCATTAAAAGAAAAAGGACACTCTGTTGGGCTTGCCTCAAAAAAAAAAAAAAAAAAAAAAAAAGAGGGGAAAGAATCACTACAGATAGAATTATCCCAATGCCTTAAGTGACAGTTCCTTAAAGGTCAGAATTAAATACTATTAATCTTTGAAACCTCTGAAACACAGAAATCTCAGGCACAGAAGAACATTTTAAAAACTTAAACTTAAACTTAAAGCAAATAAATAATTGCCACAGAAACAAAGAATGCAACAGATTTCCTTCTACAGTAGTCCATTTGAGACTCTGCAAAGACTTGCATACCCAACATGATACTAATAATTACAGTTCACATTCACCAAGTGCTTTCTGAAAAGTAGTCACCAGACTAAACACTTCATCTGCAATACTTCATTTAATTTTCATAAGAACCCTTTGTAGCAAGAGGTAACAATGGTCCCTTTTATATTTAGGAAAATTCAAACTTGAAAAACTTAAGTAACTTCTCAAAAAAAGTGATAAGCTGAAGCCCTAGTGAGGACTCCACCATTCTATTCAGAGTGGTAAAAGGACTGTAGCTTCAAACTGAAATATAACCTAAGAGCATCCTTAGATTACTTAAATAGCTCAGTGAAATGGCCATAATACCAGTGCCATACATATATGACACCATAACAAAAAACTCAGAAAATATGTCAGAGACCTAAAGCAGCCTTGTGAATATTACAAAATTGTACTTTAAATGCAAGGAATCATGGTTATCACCACAAAGCAAAAGTATTATCACTCTTGCCCTTCCTAGGCAAACTGAAAAACTGAAAAGTTTCTATTTGGTCTTAAAACTTTTTAAGTATTTGTTTGTTTGTTGTTTTGGGTTATGGGTTTTTTCTAGGTAGGAGCTCACTCTAACCAAAAAGGCCTAGAACTCACCTGTAGCCCCAGGCTGGCCTCACACTCACGATAATCCTTCCACCACAGCCTCTTGAGTGCTGGGACTAAAGGCATATATGCTATCATGCCCAGCTTTATAATTTCTTTTAATATTTATTTATTTAAGAGGGGAGGGAAGAAGAGGGGAGGGGAGGAAAAGAGAAAGGAGTGGGGAGGAGGGGACAGGAAAGATAAAAAGAGAAAGAATAGCCGGGTGTGGTGGCACACGCCTTTAGTCCCAGCACTTGGGAGGCAGAGGTAGGAGGATTGCCGTGAGTTCGAGGCCACCCTGAGACTCCTTAATGAATTCCAGGTCAGCCTGGGCTACAGTGAGACCCTACCTCAAAAAAAAAAAAAAAAAGAGAGAAAGAATAGGAATGCCAGGGCCTCTACCCATTGCCAATGAACTCCAGATGCATGTTCCTCATTGTACATCTGGCTTTCCATGGTTACTAGGAAAGTGAATTTAGGTCCTTAGGCTTTGTAGGCAAGTGCCTTAACCGTTGAGCCACCTCTCCAGCCCCAGATTTACTTTTATAAGTTTTTAATAAATACTTTCCTGTTTAAAATTTTTATCCAAAAGATTCAAGCAATTATTCTATTATGGTACCATTGTAAGGAGTACATGAAGTCACAATATGTCATATCTCCAAAATAATTATTTTTCCAAATCAGTATGAGCCATTCTCTTCAATATGTGAAAGCTATAGAAAATTGCTTTTATAAGTAAGTTTGCCCTTGGGGTTGGAGAGATGGCTCAGTCAGTAAAGAGCTTGCTGCACAAACATGGGAACCTGACTTTGGATCCCCAACACATACATAAAACTGGGCATGGTGATACTCTCCTACAATACAGTGGTGATGAAGTGGAGACATGAGGATGCTTAGGACTTGTTGACTAGTTAATCTAGTCTAGCCTACACACACAAACACGAATACATAGAGGCATGCAAACCATACTCACATCCACACATTAAAAAAAGTTCTTTGCATTCCCAACATTTTTCAGTAATCTTGTGGCTGTGTCAAAATGTTTTCTAGGGCTGGAGAGATGGCTTAGTGGTTAAGGGACTTGCCTGTGAAGCCTAAGGACCCATGACTCTCCAGGTCCCACCTAAGCCAGGCACACATGATGATATAAGCACGCAAGGTTGCACATATGCATAAGATGGTGCACACGTCTGGAATTCAATTGCAGTGGCTGGAGGCCCTGGCATGCGAATTCTCACATTTTCTCTCACTATCTCTCATTAAAAAAAAAAAAAATGTTTTCTAAAATACAAAACCATGTTTGAAGCTGCTATAATGAAACCTACTATTTTGTATACTAAACTAAAAGGTAATTTAAAAAAAAACTGGAGGGGAGAGCCGGGTGTGGTGGCGCACGCCTTTAATCCCAAATCAGCCTGGACTACAGTGAAACCCTACCTCAAAAAAAAAAAAAAAAAAAAAAAGCCAGATGCACAAAGTGGCATATGCATCATTTGCAGTGGCAAGACACCCCCTAGCATGCATTCATATATTTCTCTCTACCCTTCCACTTGCAAATGAGTAAGTTAAAAAAAAATGTAAATTTTAAGCAGGGTCTCACTCGAGCACAGGCTGGCCTTGAACTCAACAGCAATCCTATCTTAGCCTCCTGAGTACTGGTATTAAAGATATGAGCCACCACACCTGGCTTTTAAAAATATTTTTTAAGGGGAGGAAAAAAACAGACAATTCAACACACACACACACAGATCCTTCTGCCCAAGATTCAAAATTCAGATTGGGGGACTAGGGAGGAAAGCACTATGTGTGAAACATGGTCTTCTAACTGCATATGCCATCTTCTAACTATTCCAACATACTATCTTGTCAACTTTTCTCCAGTCATTATTAATAAAAATCATCTTGGGCTAGAGAGATGGCTAAGTGGTTAAGGCATTTGCCTGCAAAGCCAAAGGATTTCGGTTCAATTCCCCAGGACCCACATAAGCCAGATACACAAGGTGGTGTGTCTGGAGTTCATTTGCAGTGGCTAGAGGCCCTGGTACACCTATTTTCTTTCTCTTTCTCTCCCTCTCTCCTTCCCTCTCTCTCTCCCTCCCTCCTTCTTTCTCTCTTGTTCTCTCAAATAAATAAATAAAAAGTTTTAAAACAAATCATCTTTCTTTAAGCTTATCTTTTCATATTCTCTAACAAGATTATTGTGCAAATAATAAAACTATAAGCCAGGCATGATGACACATGCCTTTGATCCCAGTACTCAAGACGCATGGGTAGGAGGATCATTATGAGTTTGAGGCCAGCCTGAGACTACAGTGTGAATTCCAGGTCAGCCTGGGCTAGAGTGAGACCCTACCTCAAAAAAAAAAAAAAAAAAAAAAAGACAAAAAAGAAATTTTTAAAAAATTTAAACTTAATCGCCCCATCCTATTAACATTTTTACCAACACTTCTAAATTCTTCATAATTTTAACTCATGAAAAACAATGACACACATACATTAAATGGAAAAAGAAGTATGCCTTTCTTTTCTAGGAAAAAAGAAATCTCTTACATATTAAAAGAAATAGTTGTCTTTTTTAACATCATTTTTTGTTTTGTTTTGTTTTTTTGGTTTTTTGAGGTAGGGTTTTGCCCTAGCCCAGGCTGACCTGGAATTCACTATGTAGTCTCTTGAACTCGTGGCGATTCTCCTACCTCTGCCTCCCTAGTGCTGGGATTAAAGGCATGTACCACCATGCCTGGCTTTTAACAACATTTTTGAAAGCTCTTATAATATTTCCATTTGCCCTATGAAAAATATACTCATAATTTTCAAGATTATTTATCAAATGTCAAAAATATACAAACTTGGGCTGGAGAGATGGTTTAGCAGTTAAGGGCTTGCCTGTCAAGCCTAAGGACCCCGATTCGAGGCTTGATTCCCCAGGACCCACGTTAGCCAGATGCACAAGGGGCACACGCGTATGGAGGTCGTTTGCAGTGGCTAGAGGCCCTGGCATGCCCATTCTCTATCTATCTATCAGCCTCTTTCTCTCTCTGTCCCTCTCAAGTAAATAAATAAATAACAAAAAATTTAAAACATATATATACACACAGACACACACACACACAAACAAATAAATTGGTGACACAGCTCAGTATTAGAGCAACTGGCTTGTATCAAGGCCCTGTGTTCAATCCCCAATACCACAATTGAAAAAAAATGCATACACACACACACATACATACCTCATCTACAAAGTTAATAGCATCAAACCAGTCTTGAAGAGCTTCAAGGCAGTATCTCACAACATTTCGGGTATATTCTTGAGTTTCCTAAAATAGTAAGTTATGTAAAGTTTATAGTTAAAATGTATATAGTTTTAACATCAAATTATGTATAATAATAATTACATGCATGCATATATAATGGTAGCATACATATTCAAGATATCACTATATTTCCTACTTCAAGAAAAAACATTCCACTCTACTAAAAATAACAACCATTGACAAATACAAAATTTTCAGAATACAACATGTTTTTTTATTTTTTTCTAGTATTTTTTCATTTTTATTTATTTGAGAGAGAGGTAGATAGAGAAAGAATGAATGGATGTGCCAGGGCCTCTAGCCCTCCTGCAAATGAAGGCATGCACCATATTGTATATCTGGCTTAAGTGAGTCCTGGGGAATCGAACTGGGGTCCTTTAGCTTTGCAAACAAGCACCTTAACCTCTAAGCCATCTCTCTAGCCTGGTTTTTAAAATATTTTTAAAATTTATTTATTTGAGAGAGAAAGAGGCAGATAATCTTTTTATATAATTATATTCCTAACAATAAATCTAAGTTGGAAATTTCAATATTTTATTTATGTATATGTATGTGTTTGCACACATGCATGTGTGTGTGCATGTGGGCATACCAAGCCTCTTACTGTGATGAACACTAGACACATGATCCAGTTTTTGTACCTGGCTTTACATGGGTGCTGGGGAACTGAGGCTAAGCTAGCAGCCTTTGCAAGTAAGCCATTTCCCCTGTCTCTTGTCCCTGGAAAACATTTAAAATAAATTTAAATCAAGAGCTCCCCCACCAAATATATATATAATAAATTCCTGCTGGGTGTGATGGCACACACCTTTTTTAAAAAAATATTTTATTTTTGTTTATTTATTAGAGAAAGAGAGAGAGACAGAAATAGGCAGAGAGAGAGAGAGAGAATGGGCGTGACAGGGCCTCTAGCCCCTGCAAACGAACTCCAGATGCATGCACCCTTTTGTACATATGGCTTACGTGGGTCCTTGGGAGTTGAACCTGGATCCTTTGGCTTTGTAGGCAAGCACCTTAACCACTAAGCCATCTCTCCAACCCAGCATACACCTTTAATCCTAGCACTTGGGAGGCAGAGGTAGGAGGATTACCATGAGTTCAAAACCACCCTGAGACTATATAGTAAATTCTAGGTCAGCCTGAGCTAGAATGAGACACTACCTGGAAAAAACAGAAACAACCCCCTCCAAAATATATATATATATTATAAATTCCTTAATGCCCTATTTAATGTCTTTTGGGGTTGAAGAAAAAGTATTGAAAATAAATATGATGTTGGCTGCATAATATTATAAATGTACTTAGTATCATTGAATTGTACATCTAAAAATGGTTAAAGGTACGCTTTGTTGTGGCTATTCTATGCAAATTTTAAATGAAATGCAGAACATGTAAGTGCTGCAGTTCCCCTGTGATATCTTTGCTTGCAATACAATTTGAAAAATGAACTGGCAAGTGTGGGCCATTTGAAATAACAGCAGTGTGGGCTGGAGAGATGGCTTAGGCTAAGACACTTGCCTGCAAAACCTAATGACCTGGTTCAATTCTCCAGTACCCACATAAAGCTAAATGCAGTAGTCAGTTTGCAGCAGCTAGAGGCTCTGGTGCACCCATCCTCATTCCCCCCCCCCCCACCACCGGCCCCTGGCAAATAAATAAAGTTATTTTTTAAAACAGAATTAACAGTAGTGTGAAAGGCAATTACTACGTCATATGGTAAAATGGGCCCATTTTTTAGTTGTTTTAAGCTAAATGAAAATATAATCAAGAGAAGTCGCTTGTAAAAAATATATAAGCAAACAATCTGAATAAAAATTACACACACATACACATACACACACACACACACACACACACAAAGAGCAACTTTTCCCAGGGGATATGAGAAGTTGGAATTGGGAGGTGTGTGGCTTTCTTTTGGAGGTTAATATAAATGTCAAATTAGAAAGTAGCTGGATGCACAACCTTAGGAATACAATTCAAACCACTGAATTATACACCTTAAAGTGGTTAAAATGGTAAATATATCCAAGATAAACAATTTTAAATGTATTTTAGATATCAATGTATAACATAACAAAATGACAAATTAAAAAACTTCAGCTACCTGTATGAATTATTCTGTGCCTTCAAAAAAAAGTCTTACATTCATTGTTTTTTCCCCCTTTTCTTATTCTTCTTTTTGACAGGGTTTCTTACTCAAACTTACTATGTAGCTGAGATGGGCCTTGAAATCCTTATCCTCCTGCTCTACCTCCTGAGTGCTGGGATTTCGAGTGTGAGCCACCGCACTAAGCTTGCTTCCCCTGGATGCTGAGAAAACAGGCCTGAGCCACCACACCACATCCATTCATTCCTGATCTCTTCTTTACCTTGCTCTTACCATCCTCCTGTCAATGCCTCCACAACAAGATCATGCAGGTCCCGTCTATTTTGCTGCCACCACCCAGTCCAAGCTTCACTTATCTGGTCACCTTGCCAACAGTCTCACTCTGTCCCCATCTATCCTGTACAAGATTTATCTTTATAAAATATTATCTTATACATTCTATTACCCCATCTTTTTCACTAAAGAAAAAAATTGAATGGCACTTTCAAGTTAACAATAAATAATCTGTTTGAATCAACTAAAGTGACAGGTAATTTATATGTAAATAACTTTGAAAATGAAATATTCCATTTTCAAAGGTTTGGCCAACAAGGATCTATTATATGATCTTATCACAAGTATAAGCACTACATACTTCCTGGAAAACAACATGGCTTGTAAATACCAAGAATATTTTAAGTGAGAGATAATAATTCCACTTTTAAATATAGTACATTTTAAAACTGTGTTCAGATTAACTCTCTCTCATCAGCCCACCACTACCTTCTCCGTCCCCCTAACAAAGTATCTGGTATGTTTACTGACAACTCACTTCAGCAAATTACTTAAATTTTGAGTCTCACTTTCTTCCTAAGATGGGCATAATGCATACATAAATATAAAAATAAAATATGCACAGGGCTGGAGAAATGGCATAGCAGATAAGGTACTTGTCTGTGACGTCTAAGGACCCATGTTTGACTCTCTAGGTCACACATAACCCAGATGCACATGGTGACGCAAGCACGCAAGGTTGTACATATGCACAAGGTGGCACACGTGTCTGGAGTTTGATTGCAGTGGCTGAAGGCCGTGGCATGCCAATTCTCTCTCTCATAAAAAACTTGCAAAAAAAAATATGTACATAAAATGTTTGATGCCACAGTTTGCCTTTGTGCCTTATTAGCAAGTAGTTACATGTTGATAAGAGTTAAAGCTAGACTCAATGGTGATCATATCTGCCTACGTTTTGCCACTAAGAAGGAAGTTTTGCAACCTATCTTGTTTCTCTCAGAGAGCCAAAGTTAAAATTCTAGAAAGTGTCACTCCTTTATACAATCTACCAGTTATTAGTCTATTATTTAAAGTCTGGTGGTCTCCTAACTTATGTTAGTTGTACTGTTCTTTTAAAGTAGCCCTTAATGCTTTTTTTTTTAATTTTTTTATTTATTTATTTAAGAGCAACAGACACAGAGAGAAAGACAGATAGAGGGAGAGAGAGAGAATGGGCACGCCAGGACTTCCAGCCTCTGCAAACGAACTCCAGACACGTGCGCCCCCTTATGCATCTGGCTAACGTGGGACCTGGGGAACCGAGCCTCGAACCGGGGTCCTTAAGCTTCACAGGCAAGCGTTTAACCACTAAGCCATCTCTCCAGCCCCCTTAATGCTTTTAAAAATCATAAAGCATTCAGGGCAATTGACAATAAATCACATAACATCTCATTATATACTGCTTAATCATTTTGGTTTTTTCTTTTTATGGTAGAGAATGTAGATATAGAAATAGTTGTCTTGCTGGGCGTGGTGGCACACACCTTTAATTCCAGCACTTGGGAGGTAGAAGTAGGAGGACTGCTGCGTGTTCAAGGCCACCCTAAGACTACATAATGAATTCCATGTCAGCTTGAACTAGAGTGAGACCCAACCTTAGAAAGCCAAAAAGTTATCTTAATTTTATATAATAATAAGGTCTCTTCTGGTTTCCATTTCTAAAACATGTCTGCACTGCTGCTATTAAAAAAAAAAAAGAAAAAAAAAGCTCTGGACATTCTTGCTGAGAAACCCATAGAGCTAAGTGTTAAAGAACACCAGATCTGGAATCAGATTTTCAAATTTATCTTCTATTTGTAGCAGTGTGTACGCAGGAAACTGTCTCACCTCTGAAGAAAGTAGATGATGCTATGTAGTTTATAAGAGATGCTATTAAAATCAGATGAGAAAATGTGAACAGCACAATGTCTGGGATAGCAGTGAAGCTCATCAGAGAACATTTTTGCTAGGCATGTTGGTGCATGCCTTTAATCCCAGCACTCAGGAGATTGAGGCAGGATGATCACTGAGTTTGGGGCCACCCTGAGACTACATAGTGAATTCTAAATCAACCCAGGCTAGAGTGAGACCTTACCTCAAAACACCAGAGAGGGGGGAAGGAACATTTTTAACTAAAAAACAGCCTGTTTTTCTTCCTGTCTTCTTTACTTCTTAGGTTAACAGAACAGCATACTGTAATCCTGGCTTGAAGAACTGAAAGTAAACTACTGCCTGGAAACTGGTTTTCATTAATAGAGAGACAGATATAAACCCAGCCTCATACTTCATCTCCTCCTAAGCACAGTTGTCAGAAAAATCTGCCTAAAACAACAGTCTCCTCATATGTAACTACCTTATGAAGCATCTTACTCTGGTTTTCTCCTCTCCCTTTCCCAGAATGTGAGTTCTTCTTTCATAGTTCATAGCTCACTCCCTCCTTGATTTCATCCCATCCTTTAATGACAAATACCACTTAAATTACCAAAGGTCTTGAGCTTATAACCTCAATCCAGATTTTTCTTTTGAGCACAAGATTCATATACCCAACTGCCTTTTCACTATTTCCACTTGGAAAGTTCATAGACATGTCAAACAAGACCTCTAACTCTGATCAATCTCTATTTATCTATCATCTATGTAATCTATCATCTATCACTGATTGTGTGTGTGTGTTAGTATTGGGGATCATACCCAGGGCCTATGTTAGGAAAGTATTCTACCACTGAGCCACATTCACAGCCATAACTCTGATCTTTCTTTAAACTCCCTTTGCTATCCTGTATTTTATCTTTAAACATATTATCTGATACATAGTTACTGCACGGTGTTTCAAGTTGCTGATTAAGAGCAGCAGCCTGAGAAAGCAAAGGGTTTGTTTTGGCTTACAAGCTCAAGAAGCTCCATGATGGAAGGGGGAAATGATAGCATTAGCAAAGGGTGGACATCACCTCCTGGCCAACATCAGATGGACAACAGCAGCAGGAAAGTATGCCAAACACTGGCAAGAAAAAACTGGCTATAACACCCCTAAGCCCACCCCAAACAATACATCACCTCCAGGAGGCTCCAATTCCCATACTGCTACCAGCTGGGGACCTAGCATTCAGAACGCATAGGTTTATGGGGGGTTATTTATTTTTAAGCAGAAAGAGATAAAGTGAAGAGAGACTGAGAGAGAATGGTCACACCAGAGCCTCCAGCCACTGCAAGGTAACTCCAGATGCATGCACCATTTGAACCCCAGTCATTAACCTTGTCAGACATGCTCCTTAACCACTAAGCCATCCCTCTAGCCCAGGCTGTTTTTATTAAAAAGCTTGTCTCAGGACTGAGGAGATGGCTTAGTGGTTAAGGCACTTACTTGCCTGTACAGCCTAAGGGCTCAGGTTCAATTCACCAGGACTCACGTAATCCAGATGCACATGTGTTGCATGTGTCTGTTCATTTGCAGTGGCTGGAGGCCCTGGAACGTCCTCTCTCTCTCTCTCTCTCTCTCTCTCTCTCTCTCTCTCTTCCTCCCTCCCTTCTCCCTCCCTATTTTACTCCCTCCCTCCCCCCTCTCTCTATTTTCCTCTCTATCTTCCTCCCTCCCTCCCTCCCTCTCTCTCTCGCTCTCTCTCTATCTATCTTCCTATCTTCCTCTTTCTCTGTCTCTCTCTCTCTATCTTCCTTTCTATCTCCCCCCCCCGTATCTTCCTTTCTATCTCTCTCATATAAAATAAATTAAAAAAATATTTTTTTAAAAAAAAAGCTTGTCTACAACCACATGGCTAGAGGAGGTGTCATTAGGGGTGAATCTGATTTCTAGCTCAAAGGTATGCAGAGCACTTGATCTCTACCTGGGTACCTGCTGTTTTGCTGTTGTGTGCTTCCTTGTTTGCACTACTGGCTGGTGGTGGCTTGTTCTCTCTGCTTAGATCTGTGAAAGAGGGCCAACTTCTGCCATCAAGAGAACAACTCCAGAATCTGTAAGCTTCAAATAAATCCCTTCCTCCCATAAACTGTATCTGATTTGGAAGTTCATCTCAGCAGCATGAAGCTGACAACAATCGCTATGAGTTCGAGGCCAGCCTAGAGCTACAGGGTAAACTCAAGGTCAGTCTGGACTATAGTGGGCCCTACCTCAAAATTAAATAATTAATTTAAGTGAGCAAACAGAAAAGAACCACATCTTTTTGGTTCAATGCAAAATACCTAAGATGTGGACAGTGTCTAATATAGAACAGCATTTAACAAATATTTTTTGAGTAAATGAGCAAACAAACCTTACACTTTGACAGGTTTTTTTTTTTTTAATACCATTTATTTATTTGAGATAGAGACAGAAAGAGAGAGAGTATATGGGCACATCAGGGCCTCTTGCCACTGCAAACAGACTCTAAGTGTGTGCACCACTTTGTGCAGCTGGCTTTATGTGGGTACTGGGGAATCAAAACTCAGGCCATCAGCCTCTACAAGCAAGGGCCTTTAACAACTGAGCCATCTCTCCAGTCCCAGGTGCTTTTTGTTTGTTGGTTTGATTTGGCTTGAGTTATGGAGGTAGGGTCTCACTCTAGCCCAGGCTGATACGGAATTCACTACGTAGTCTCAGGCTGGGCTAGAGCTCACTTTGATCCTCCTATGCCTCACAAGTTCTGGGATTAAAGGCATGAACCACCAGGCCCAGCTTGTTTTTTCCTTTTTTTAAAAAGAAAAATAAATGCTTCAGTAGAAATAAAACAAGTTACTATGAAAACACACAGGACAGAATCTGACTAAGGGAACTTAAAATGAGTCTTATGAGTACACTTTCTGAAAAGCTTACCCTAATGGTTTTTCACTATGGCTAAAATTATTACTCAGGCTCAAATACACTACAAATTAATTAAAATCTCTAACAGCCCAGACATGTATATACTTTAAAACTTCCCAGAGAATTCTCCATGTAACAGAAGCACTAGTAAAAGAAAGGAGAATGAGAAAGCATATGTAAAAACTTGAACAAAAGCTCAGGAACCAAGAAAAGATGCTGGAATAAAAAATAATAACAGATGCTAAAATAAGGAATACTAAATAATCAAGGCATAGAGATGGCACAAGAAGATGAATTACAAAATTAAGGGCAAATTATGGATAATTTAAATCATTTAGGATGTCACTAAGTGACATGAAGGAAAAAAAAAGAAAATACAGTATAGGTAAGACCCTATCTTGAAAAAATTCAAAAATAAAAAATAAAATACAGTATAATTTTTTAAAGTTAATGGGAAAAGCTGAGGGCCATAGTATACACATGTAATCCCATCATTTAAAAAGATGAGGCAAGGAGGATTATGAGTTCAAGGCTAAACAAAGAGACATTATTTGGAAAATATATAAATTAAAGCCAATGGGGAACAGGTGGCTCAAGGTATGTATCTGCAGTAGAAAGCCTATCTTGCATGCATGAGGCCCTGTATCCAATCCCTAACATTTACACATATGCACACCCATGCATACACACACACACACACACACACACAAACACACACACATACACGTTGATTAGGAATTTAAGAAATTTCATGTGCCTAAAATATTAACACAAACAAATGGTCTTTTTGTTTGTTTGTTTTTCAAGGTAGGGTCTCACTCTAGCCCAGGCTGACCTGGAATTCTATGGAGTCTCAGGGTGGCCTCGAACTCATGGCAATCCTCCTACCTCTGCCTCAGCTACTCTTTAAATGCAGATGCCTCACAACTTTGGTGTATTTGAAGTGGGTCCAGATTTTAAAAGACCATTTGTTTGCCAGATGTGGTGGCAAACTTCTTTAATCCCAGCACTCAAGAGGCAGAGGTAGTAGGAATCGCCGTGAGTTCGAGGCCACCCTGAGACTCCATAGAATTCCAGGTCAGCCTGGGCTAGAGTGAGACCCTACCTCGAAAAACCAAAAAAAAAAAAAAAAAGAAGAACAGCTGAATATAGCCAGGTATGGTGGTGCATACCTTTAATCCCAACACTAGGAAGGCAGGGGTAAGAGGATCGCCGTAAATTCGAGGCCACCCTGAGACTCCATAGTGAATTCCAGGTAAGCCCGGGCTAGAGTGAGACCCTACCCCCCCCCAAAAAAATAGCTGAATTTAAGCCAGGCATGGTGGTGTATGCCTGAAGGCAGAGGCAGGAGGATACCAAGAGTTCGAGGCCACCCTGAGCTAGAGTGAGACCCTACCTCAAAAAAAAAAAAAAAAGAAGAAGAAAAAGAAAAAGAAAAAGAAGTCAGGCATGGTGGCACATGCCTTTAAGCCCAGCACTTGGGTGGCAGAGGTAGGAGGACTGCCATGAGTTCGAAGCCACCCTGAGAATGCACAGTGAATTCCAGGTCAACCTGAGGTAGAGTGAGACCATACCTCAAAAAAACAAAAATAAATAAATAAATAAATAAATAAGGGCTGCAAAGATGGTTTAGCGGTTAAGGTGCTTGCCTGCAAAGCCAAAGGACCCAGGTTCCATTCACCAGTTCCCATGTAAGCCAGAGGCATAAGGGGGTACACGCATCTGGAATTCAGAGGCCCTGGCACACACCCATTCTCTCTCTCTTTCTCTCTCTCTCCCTCTCTCTCTTTCTCTCTCTCAAATAAATAAATAAAAATAAAATGTTTTTAAAAACAATAGCTGAGGGGAGGGGATATGATGGAGAATGGAATTTCAAAGGGAAAGGTGGGGGGGAGGGTATTACCATGGGATACTTTTTATAATCATGGAAAATGTTAATAAAAATTGAGAAAAAAAATTTTTTAATTAATAACATAATAGCTGAATTCATGGAAGAAAATATGGAACTATTCTAAGGAACACATAAATTTATGTAAAAGAGCCTCTTAAATCACCTGTGAGGAAGAGCTCATCTTACTATCCTATCTCTATTTTGTTTTGTTTGGGGTTTTTTTTTTGTTCTTTTGTTTTGCTTTATTCATAAAAGGATAAGAAAACCAACTGAAAAGTTCATCTAGTTTTACACAAGTTGACCAAGTTGCACAAGCTAAGACAGGTAAAACCATGGCTAGAACAAAGGGTTTCAAAAGATTTCCACTATAGGGCTGGGGGGGGGTGGCTCAGCAGTTAAAGACACTTGCTACCAAAGCCTACCATCTGATACTGTATATATGTAAGTAGAAGAATAGATTAATGGAGGATGAAAAGGCCTAAGTGAGGTCAGGGGAAGAGATTGAGCAAAGGAAAGGTGGAGGGAGGGCCTATCAAAATCTAAGAGGATATAAATAAATCATATGGAAACCTAAAAAAAAAAAAAAAAAAAAAAAAACTTACCATCCAAGATTCAACTCCCCAGTGCCTACATAGGATGAGACACACAAAGTGGCATAAGCATCTGGAGTTTGTTTACAGTAGCTAGAGGCTCTGGCATGCCCATGCTCATTTACTCATTCACTCTTGTTCTCGCTCTCTCTCTCTCTCTCTCCTTGCAACTAAATAAATTTAAAACAAAAATTCCACTATAAAATCTTACCCAGAATTCTAACTGATGCACACTAACAGGTTTGAATTTCTGCTATCATATAGCAAAGTCTTAGTCAAGTCCATAGCTCAACAGTGTGGTGGTTCGAATAAGATATCCTCATAAAATAATGCATGGTCCCCAGCTAATGGCAATTTGGCAGGTAGAGCCTTGCTGGAGAAGTGTGTTGTTCGGGGTGGGCTACCCCTTGCCAGAACTCAGCTTTCTCTCTTCCTGCTACTTCTGCCTGCTGTGGCAGAGGTAATGTCCAGCCTCTGTTCATGCCATCATACAGTTTTCCCCTGAGACTGTAAGCCAAACTAAACAACTTTGCTCCCATTAGATGCTTTTTGGGTCTGTTGCTCTTTGCCAGCAGCAAGAAGGAATCTACAACTAAAAGGGTGAGAGAGCTGTATGCAGTGGTGCATGTCTTTAATTCCAGTTCACAGAAAGCAGAGTTTGAGACCAGCCTGGACTAAAGTGAGAACCTACCTCAAAAAATCCAACAATTAAAAAAAAAAAAAAGTTACGGGATTCCATTTTTCTGGATTGCCCAAGGTTTCTGGAGACCCACCAAATCAATGCTTTGATAATATCAATAACTGGAATTGTGGTTAGATCTTAAAATTATAAACTCTAAGCCAGTTATGTTAGTACACATCTTTAACCCCAGCAGTTGGAAGGATGAGACAGGAGGGTTGCAAGATGGAGGCCAGCCCACAGTACAGAGGAAAACCTTGTGACCAAAAAATGTTACAAGGGCTGGAGAGATGGCTTAGTGGTTAACCGCTTGCCTATGAAGCCTAAGGACCCCGGTTCGAGGCTCGATTCCCCAGGACCCACGTTAGCCAGATGCCCAGGGGGCACACGTGTCTGGAGTTTGTTTGCAGTGGCTGGAAGCCCTGACGCGCCCATTCTCTCTCTCCCTCTGCCTCTTTCTCTGTCACTCTCAAATAAATAAAGAAAAAATTAAAAAAAAAAAAATGTTACAAAAATTTTTGAGGACTATCCTTACCCCTTAAAAGTCAAGAAGTAGGGCTGGAGAGATGGCTTAGCGGTTAAGCCCTTGCCTGTGAAGCCTAAGGACCCCGGTTCAAGGCTCGGTTCCCCAGGACCCACGTTAGCCAGATGCACAAGGGGGCGCACGCGTCTGGAGTTCGTTTGCAGAGGCTGGAAGCCCTGGCGCGCCCATTCTCTCTCTCTCCCTCTATCTGTCTTTCTCTCTGTGTCTGTTGCTCCACTCTCAAATAAATAAAATAATTTAAAAAAAAAAAGTCAAGACGTAGCCGGGCATGGTGGTGCACGCCCCTTTAATCCCAGCACTCAGGAGGCAGAGATAGGAGGATCTCCATGAGTTCAAGGCTACCCTGAGACTACATAGTGAGTTCTAGGTCAATCTGAGAGCTAGAGTGAAGCCCTACCTCAAAGAAAAAAAAAAAAAAGGTCAAGAAAGAAGAATTTGGCAAGAGGCAATGGATCAAATGAAACAATAATGCTGAAAGTAGAGTATTACTAAGCTCCAAAAGGAGTGTTCAAAATAGGGACAGGCTAGGAAGATCTGATGATATAAATCAACTTCAACCTAAGAATAAAATACACTCACAGTTCAGCTTCCACAAAGCTGAATTCAATTTGAAACAGAATTACATACTGCACATTACACATAAGTAAAAATATCAGTGTTTTCAAATTCTTTTTCTTAAATCATTTTTAAAATGCAGAAATTAACATAAAATTTCCAACATACCCTAACTTTACAGTGCGATAAAAGTCCCCACATTGGCTGTGCACAGGCCTCCAGCTCAGCAGCAAAGGCAGCATAGTAGGTCTGAGACTCAAATTCTACATGTTCATTGAGCTCTCGCTTGTTTAAGTTCATACCTTGCAAAATGAAAGCATAAATGGACTTTGTCAAATGGAAGCAATTATTCAATTTAAATGAAGTACAACATTTCTCAGTATTCAACAGTTTTATGCAAACAGCATGTATTGTACATAGTGTGTGTATATATAAAAATTATATATGTAAATAATTTATGACAAAAGATCAAATGACCTAGTCCTTTTAGTAGTTTTTACAAACTAGGATTTCTTAGAACACTTTGTGAATTTCAAATAACTGAATGTCTTTAAATAAGAAAGTCAAAACAATTTTAACTGATAGTAGTCAAAATTTTTATACACTGGGCTAGAAGGATTGCTTAGTGGTTAACGCACTTGCCGGCGAAGCATAAGGACCTAGGCTCGATTATTCAATACCCACATAAGCCAGATGTACAAGGTGGCACTTGCATCTGGAGTTCATTTGTAATGGTTGGAGGGCCCTAGTGTGTCCATTCTCTATCTGCCTTTTCCTCCCTCCCCTCCTCCACCTCCCTCCTTCACTCCCTCTCTATCAAGAAAAATAAATGAATAAATAAACAATCTATGAACATGTAAACCTGCCTAGCAAAATAAATATTTCGTTTCTAGACTAATAGTGTTACATGCCAGCAAAAAATTATACTTACTTCCGTTTAGTAATCCCCCACTATGCTTTTATGAACAACTCATTCTTTTTTTACAAATAATTAATTAAAATAATAAAACACTTCATGTGAGAATTGTACATTATGGTTTTCAGCTAGTATTTAACAATGCAGTATTAGCCAATTTGTGAACCAAAAATATTAAGAGTGGTCAAATTCATACCTTGAAAGAAAGATACAAAGTTCATCCATGTAACTAATAAACCATGGTCCTCCAAAAATCTCTTAGCCACACTTTGATGAGAAAGAATATTAATAAAATCACTAACGAGAGGCCAATAAGTGTTATTCTTCAGTAATGCTTCTCCACAGTTCACCACCACATGTAAACTATTTTCTTCATCTGAAAGGGACACACACAGCCCAAGTTAAAGAACTTGAAAGAAACATCACCAATGACGTAAAATATTACACACTATAGAAACAGAACTAACTCTAACAAATCATTCAAAACCTGTGTGGGAGCCAGGCATGTTAGCATACACCTTTAATCCCAGCACTTTGGAGGCAGAGAAGTAAGAGGATCATCATGAGTTCGAGGTCATCCTGAGACTACATAGTGAATTTCAGTCAGCGTGGGCTAAAGAAAGACCCTACCTCAGTTTAAAAAAATTGTATAGCCATAAATAGCTGTGGGCTGGAGAAAAGGCGCTTGCCTGCAAAGCCTAAGGACCCAAGTAAAATTCCCCAGTACCCACATAAAGCCAGATGTACAAGGTGGCACATGTACCTAGAGTTCATTTGCAGTGGCTGGAGGCCCTGGCACACCCATTCATATTCTCTCATTCTCTCTCTCTCTCATTCTCAAATGAATAAATAATAAAAATCTATCTGATCCCAGGCATGTCATTTGCACTATCCGTATCCTCACCCTTAAATTGGGGGATTTAATGGCAACGGAATTAAATGAGATACTACTGTAAACTACTGAACACATTATTACAGTAATTACCATATGTCCTTCACATTACATGATACTGAGCTAGCTATATGTTTTAAAAGCCTCATTTTCTTTTCGTTTCTTTCTTTTTCTCAAGGTAGGGTTTCTCTCTAGCTCAGGCTGATCTGGAACTTACTCTTTAATCCTAGGATGGCCTTGATCTTACAGTGATCCTCCTCCTACCTCTGCCTCCCATGTGGTGGGATTAAAAGTGTGCACTACCATGCCCTGCACCAGCCTCATTTTCTTGCTTCTAATGATACATGTTTAGTTACAATCAGTAAAAGATTTTATCCCTAGATTTTCTTATTTTATCTTATCATTCAAATTTGCTTGATTTCAAATTGTATAATAATTACTCACTTATAATCAAAGAATAGATAAATGTAAGTTTTAGGAAACAGTGCATTTCACAGATAAAGAACAAAAAGCACATAACCTTCTTAAAATCGAAGAAAAAATCCTCAAAGTTTAAATGTTATTGGATTGAGAGAAATTAGGCAATAAAAAACTTTTAATCATTAAAACTGACTTTTAGCCGAGAATAGTGGTGTTCGCCTTTAATCCCAGCACTCAGGAGGCAGAGGTAGGAGGATCAGGGTGAGTTCGAGGCCACCCTGAGACTACATAGTGAATTCCAGGTCAGCCTGGGCTACAGAAAGACCCTACCTCAAAAAACTACACACAAAAAAAGGACATTTGTCCAATGTGGTGGTACATGCCTTAAATCCTAGCACTCAAGAGGCAGAAGAAGGAAGACTGCAGTGAGATAAAGCCAGCCTGAGACTAAGATCAGCCCAGGCCACAGTGATACCCTACCTCAAAAAAAAAAAAAAAAACACTTGATTTTTAGTATGTATGAACTAGTTCTGTTAACTTATTCCAATTTAACTGACTCACTAGGACTCCTAGAGGAGCCTTCAGTCCCACTGTAAAACATAAATACCTACAACACAGAGACTACTCAATGCTAGCACTAGGGATATAGTGTTCTAAAGTCACTTTTTGTTTCTGTTCATGCTAAGTGTTCTTTTAATCACAATTATAAAATTTAAATAAAAATATACAAAGTAGACAGGCATAGTAGCACAAATCTTGAATCCCAGCACTCTGGAAACAGAGGTAGAAGTATCACTGTGAGTTCAAGGCCACACTAGGACTACAGAGTGAGTCCCAGTAAAGCCTGGGCTAGAGTGAGACCTTACCTCATAAAAAAAGAAAAAAGAAAAAAAAAGAAAATGCATGTATATACAAAATAATGAAACATGAAAACATATGGAGAGGTATGACAGAAACTGGATGTGCTTTGAAAGGCAAAACAATAAGTGTACAAGGATACAAATTCTAAAAAAGTTAATAGTAGGAAAACCATAAAGGCCTAAAATAAATTTACATTCATATTGCTTCACAAAGATATTCTAACATTAAACATATTGAAACTAGAATTTGCAGGTAATGGCATATACAAGATGGGATGAAATTCAACTGAAGAAATACTATCCTGAAAATATTTTGCCCACAAGAGATTGCATTTCTCTATACAATGTACCATTTTTAAATGATTCTTTAACAAACTTTTTTCAGCTAAACACCTTCTTTTTCATTTCCACACATTGAATTTATGCTTTAGTCTATGGAATCATTTTATCTTTTTTTTTTTTTTTTTTTTTTCATGGTAGGGTCTCACTCTAGCTCAGGCTGACCTGGAACTTAATATGTAATCTCTGGGTGGCCTCGGACTCTCAGTGATGCTCCTACCTCTGCCTCCCAAGTGCTGGGATTAAAGGAGTGTGCCACCACGCCCAGCTTTTATCTTTTTTATTTCATTTTTATTTATTAATCCAAGAGAAAGAGGTAAATAGAGAATGGGTGTGCCAGGAACTCCAGCCACTACAAACAAACTTCAGACACATGCACTACCATGTGCGTCCAGAATCTGGGTCCTTAGGTTTCACAGGCAAACGCCTTAACCACTAAGCCATCTCCCCAGTCCTTATCTAACTCTTAAGTTCAGTAATATATAAAACCAGGATCCAGGCTTGCAAGATGGCTCAGCGGTTAAGACCCTTTTGCCTGGGTTCAATTCCCCAGTTACCCACCTGTGGTGGTTTGATTCAGGTGTCCCCCATAAACATAGGTGTTCTGAATGGTAGGTTCCCAGCTGATTTGAGATTTGAGAATTAACACCTCCTGGAGGCAGAGTATTGTTGGGGGCAGGCTTATGGGTTTCATAGCCAGTTCCCTCACGCCAGTGTTCAGCACACTCTCCTGTTGCTATTGTCCATCTTATTTTGGCCAGGGGGTGATGTCCACCCTCTGCTCATGCCATCGTTTTCTCCTGCCATCATGGAACTTTCCCTTGAGTCTGTAAACCAAAATAAGCCTTTTGTCCCACAAGCTGCTCTTGGTTGGGTGATTTCTGCCAGCAATGGGAACCTTACTGCACCACCACGTAAAGCCAGATTCACAAGGTGACACATGTGTCTGGAGTTCATTAGCAATAGCTAGAGGCCTTTGTGTGCATCCTTTTTCTTTCTTTCTACCTTTCTTCCATCAATCCATCCATTCATCTATCTATCTATCTATCTATCTATCTATCTATCATCTTCTCTGTTTCTCCCTGCTCGCAAATAAATTTTTAAAAACAGGATCCATTAAAATTAAGTGTGCTTGTTTTTCCCTGTTCCTCAATGGTTAGAAGAAAGAGAACTAAATGACTCAGTGCAGGAGGAGGGATGCAGGGCCTTCCTTAAATTATGTACAGCCATATTTCTAAAGAGCATCCCCGGACTGCCAATTCCTGCCTATGAAAGGTGATAATGTGGGGGCTGGAGAGATGACCCTGTGGTTAAAGCAATTGCCTGCAATACCTAATAACCCAGGCTCAATTCCTAGTACTCATATAAAACCAGATGAACAAAGTGGTGCATGTATCTGGAGTTCCTTTGCAGTGGCTAGAGTCCCTGGCATACCCATATATTCATTCTCTCTATCCTTCTCCTTTTCCCTCTCTCTCTCTCTCCCTGAAAATAAAGTATTTATTTTTTAAAAAAAAAAAAAAAAAGAGGACTGGAAAGATTGCTTAGTGGTTAAGGCATTTGCCTGCAAAGCCAAAGAATCTTGGTTCAATTCCCCAAGACACACATAAGCCAGATGCACAAGATAGCACATGCTGGAGACCCTGGTGCTCGCATTCTGTCTCTCTTAATAAATATTTTTTAAAAAGAAAGTGACAGTAAGGAGACAGTGTTATAGGATGCTAGGATTAACAAAATAAAAATTATATTAAAAATTGAGAATTTTTAAATTTTATTTATTTATTTGAGAGGGAGAAATAATTTTTATCTGAAACTTTTTTTTTTTTTTTTTTTTTGGTTTTTCAAGGTAGGGTCTCACTTTAGCCCAGACTGACCTAAAATTCACTATGGAGTCTCAGGGTGGCCTCGAACTCACAGCGATCCTTCTACCTCTGCTTCCCAAATGCTGGGATTAAAGACGTGCGCCCCCATGCTGGGCAAGGCAAACACTTTAACTGCTAAACCATCTACCCAGCCCTTTTTTTAAAAATCTGAAACTATTTAACTGTAACCAAAGGATGAATATGCAGAATATAATTAACACTGCTTTAAATACTACTGTTCGTGTGAAAATATGCCTTGCAATCTTTAAAGAAATAAAACAATTAGTACTTCTTTTTTTCCCAAGGTACTTTACTCTTTATAGACATAAAAAGCAATAATTCAGGGTTAAATGAAATTCACATCAACATTTATTGAACACCTGAGATCAGGCATTCTAGTAATCTCTAAAAATAAAGTGGTAAGATAAATATGTTCCTTCTCCTTCCCACTCCCCCTCTCCTATCCTTTCTTTTCACTTTTCTCTCTCTCTCTCTCACTTCCTTCTTTACCCCACCTGTCAGATTAACACTTAAGAAGACAGTGTGATAAGAGTTATAATAAGAAAAGTACAGGGTGTCTTAAGAACAAATAAAGCTAATATAAATTCAAAAGCTGAATCTCTTGAGAGATATCTAAACTAAATAAAGGAGAATGTGTGAGAAGACCGGAATCACTTGGACAAATAATGTAAAGGATGAGTGATCCAAATGAGGCAATGGGGCCAGATAAACCACTTCAGCAGTTTGAAGTTCACATGAAGAGAACATGAGGCCACTGGGGAGGAAAGAAAGTGGAGGGGAGGAGAAAAAGGAGAGAAGGAGGAAAAGGAAAAGAAAAAAGTTTCTTACCATACCAAGGGTACATACAAAAGGAAAACTTACAATTTGCAAATTATAAAAGTATAAGTGTATAAAAATATCAAAGGCTGGCCAGGCATAGTGGTGCACGCCTTTAATCCCAGCACTCGGGAGGCAGAGCTAGGAGGATCGCCGTGAGTTCGAGGCCACCCTGAGACTACATAGTGAATTCCAGGTCAGCCTGAGCCAGAGTGAGACCCTACCTCGAAAAACAAAATATAAATATAAAAAAAAAAAAATATATATATATATATATATATATATGTATGTATGTATCAAAGGCTGATAGAAAGAAATTTATGATAAAAAGAAACATAGCTAATAAGGAAATGGCTAAATAAAGTATGGTATTAACCATGATATTAATACCAGCAATTATTAAAAAACATGCTTACATATATATACACTATGGTGATACTTTTTAAAGTATATACTTGTATCTGTGAGTACAGTCATATCATAAAAATATAGAAAAGAAATAGAGCAAACTACTAATAAAAGTTGTTTGGGGATTACTAGGTTATAATCTTGGGTTTTTTTCTTTTAAATTACAAATTTTCAATACTTTATTTCTGGGTTGGGGATTTAGCTCAGAGGATAAGGCAAGCACAAAGTCCTGGGTTTGGTCCTTAGCACTGGGGGGGTGGGGGTAGAAATGATTTCCTAAATCCAAATATTTGACACTCTTTGTAAAGTTATTTTAAGCATATAAGGTGTCCTTAGGACTCATTAGATAAAGTATACTAATAACCGAACTAATGAATATAATTCTAAGCTTACCTTGCAGCTCACTTTTAATAAGGCAACTTTCCATCATGTACAACAGCACAGTGACCATAATATCCAGGAGCTGACATTCTTCTGTTACCTGTCTTGCTAGCTCCTCATTGCTGAACAACTGAACACTAATATGTACAATTCTGTTAGACATCGTATCTGATTCATGACTTTTCTTCAGTGTTTTCATAATGAAAGCATAATGCTGAACAAAAGTTTTTGTAAAAGCAACCTGTAAAAAATGTATAAATAGGAAGGAAAAATGAGTCGAACTCTGAATATAAAATGCAAAAAATATTCTACATTTATATTGTATCCTATCATACTATATTATATTAATGTCAGCTTTTTAAAGCTATTAGTTAGGAAGCTTAGGTAGTAGGATCACTGAGTTCAAGGACAGCCTGAGACTACATAGTGAATTCCTAGTCAGCCTGGGCTACAGTGAGACCCTATCTCAAAAATCCAAAAGAAAAGAAAAAAATAAAGCCATTAGTATTTTATGATGTGGTCCAAGGTAACTGAAAAGGTAATTCAATAATGATAATTTTAAGCCCGGCGTGGTGACACACACCTTTAATCCCAGTACTTGGAAGACAGAGATAGGAGGATCACTATGAGTTCAGAGCCACTGCAAGACTACCAAGTGAATTCCAGGTCAGCCTGGGCTAGAGTGAGACCCTACTTCAAAAAACCAAAATAATAATAATAATAATTAAGTCATATTTTGCCTTTTTGGAACACTAACAAAATACTTTGGTGGTTAAAACAGTAACTAAACATTTTAACAAGGGTTTTTTCTCAAGTATATGTGTTTATGTTGTGTGTGCATACATGTTCACATATGAAAAGGTTAGGGTGGAGGCCAGAGATTAAAGGAGGGTGCTTTCTTCCATTGTTCTCCACTAAAATGGAGGGTCTTTCACTTAAACCCAGAGCTCATCAAGTTGGTTAGTCTAAGATACCCAGCTTCCCCTGGGAATCCCATCTCCTCCTTTTGGGATTACAGGGCAGCTGCAGGCCCCATGTGACATTTTACATGGGTATTGGATCCCCACTTCAGACCTCATCCTTACATGATGTGGTGATGTGAGACAGATGCCCCCCATAAATTTATGTGTTCTGAATTCTAGGTCCTCAGCTGGTGGCAATGTGGAAAATTAATGCCTTCTGGAGGCAGAATATTGCTGGGGGCAGGATTATGGGTATTATAGCCAGCTTCCTTTTGTCAGTGTTTGGCACACTCTCCTGCTGATGTTGTCCATCTGATAATGCCCACCCTCTGCTCATGTCATCATTTTCCCCTGCTATCATAGAGCTTCTCCTGGAGCCTGTAAGCCAAAATAAACCTTTTGTCCCACAAGGTGTTCTTGGTCGGGTGTTTAGTGCCAGCAATGTGAACCTGATTGCAACACATAGTAAGAATTTTACCTATTGATCCATCTCAATACACCCATCACTTAAAATTTAAAGAAATTTTAAATGCTGTGGTTTAAGCATATCAAATTTTATTTGTTCACAATTGTATCAATTTATTAATGTCAAATGTCCTTGGAGGTTTCCCAGTTTTCTTCCTTTCTAAATGACATATATACTTGCTGGGGCACTTCTTAGCATATATAAGGCATACAACATCATAGTACTGTTAGAAGTATTGCTCCTGGGCTGGAGGGATGGCTTAGTGGTTAAGGTGTTTGCCTGCAAAGCCAAAGGACCCAGGCTCGATTCCCCAGGACCCACATAAGCCAGATGCACAAGTTGGTGCATGCATCTGGAGTTCATTTGCAGTGGCTGGAGGCCCTGGTGTGCCCATTCTCCATGTCTTTCTGTCTGTCTGTCTGTCTGTGTCTCTCTCTCTCTCTCTGTCTCTCTGACTCGCATAAATAAATTAATTAATAATTTTTTTTTAATTCTTAAATAGTTGGAAAAAAGTACTGCTCCTAATATAAACAATACAACATTCTTTAGGTTTTTTGGACACTGACCTGGGTCACTTTGCCATATGATACTCAGAGGGGAGTCCACACTCTTTGGGATGAAACACATCACCTACATATATTTGCACCTAAACCAGTAACTATTATCAACAACTATGACCAGCAGCTACTAACCTCACGCTTTTCCCATGCTAACCCCGCATTCCAAAGTCAACTGCCCCATTAGACTTTGTCATAGCATCCTGTACTTCTGCAGGAGAGGGGAGGGGAGGGGAGGGGAGTGAAGAGGAAGGGGGAAGGGAGAGGAGAAGAGGGGAGGGAGGGGAGGGAGGGGAGGAGGAGGAAGGGGAGAAGGAGGAAGGGGAGGAGGAGGAAGGGAAGGAGGGGAAGGGGAGGGGAGGGGAGAGGAGAGAGGGAGGGGGAGAGGGGCAGAGAGAGAGAGAGAGAGAGAGAGAGAGAGAGAGAGAGAGAGAGAGAGTGTGTGTGTGTGTGTGTTTGAAGTAAGGTCTCACTCTAGCCCAGGCTTACCTGGAATTCATTATGCAGTCTCAAGGTGGCCTCAAACTCTCAGTGATCCTCCTACCTCTGCCTCCCTGGTACTGGGATTAAAGGTGTATGCCACCATGTCCAACAGAGAAGTGATTTTTGAAGTTCTTATTTGCTTCAATTGTTTTATTATTGTTTCTCCCTGGCCATTCCCTTCAGACTAAATTAAATGTTGCAAGTGTTGCTGAGAAATGCTGCTTTGCAGCAGCTGAGATTCTCTTTTAGTGCAGACCCTGTGCTGGCAGAGAGTAACCTCATGCTCTCTCATACTGTTAGATCTTCAAATGTACAACATAAGCCTACGCTGAGAAATACAACAAAAATATTTAGTAACAAAGAAACAATGAAAGCAAAATTAAAAAATAAAGGAAAAATATAGATACCTTATACTCCTGATCTGGAAGCATATTAAGTAAGAAAGTTACCATTTTCTGGGGAAATTCATACTTTATTGTCCAAAACAATAGTTCTTCTAGAAAACTTTTATGTTTCAAAACATCCATTATGGATTGATCTGCACAAGAGAAGAAAGTTAGTCATTTCATTTAAACCTTACCATGTAAGAATCCATCAAGCATAAATATATGAAAGAATCTACAAATAAAGTACACCCTTTCAATAATGCAATGAGCTTGCTGTCATAGCACATGCCTTTATTTCTAGCACTTGGGAGGCTGAGATAGGAGGATCACTATGAGTTCAAGGTCAGCCTAACTACAAAATGAGTCTCAGGTCTAAAGTGAGACTGCTTCTAAAAACTAAAGAGAGGGCTGGAGAGATGGCTTAGCAGTTAAGCGCTTGCCTCTGAAGCCTAAGAAACCTGGTTTGAGGCTCAATTCCCCAGGACCCACTTAGCCAGATGCACAAGGGGGTGCACATATCCGGAGTTCGTTTGCAGTGGCTGGAAGCCCTGGCACACCCATTCTCTCTCTTTCTCTCTCTCTCCCTCCTTCTCTCTGTCGCTTTCAAAGAAATAAATAAAAATGAACAAAAAAATTTAAAAAAAAAATAAAAGAGGAAAGGAAATGAAAGGAGAGGGGAGGGGAGGGGAGGGGAGGGGAGGGGAGGGGAGGGGAGGGGAGGGGAGGGGAGGGGAGGGGAGGGGAGGGGAGGGGAGGGGAGGGGAGGGGAGGGGAGGGGAGGGGAGGGGAGGGGAGGGGAGGGGAAAGAGCAAAGGAAAGGGAAAAAAGGCTGAAGAGACCACTCAGTAGTTAAAGGCATGTGTTTGCAAAGCCTGCCAGCTTGAATTCTAATTTCCCAGTACCCACGTAAAGCCAGACACACAAAGTGGCATGTGCATTTAGTAGTTGCAGGAGGCCCTAGTGTGCCTACACACTTCCATTTTCTCTTTCACTTCCTCTCTTTCTGACACACACACACCCACAAATAAATTAGTATGTTTTTAAAAAATTCCTTAATGCAACTGGGTGTCCGGAGGCAGACGTAGGAGGATCACTGTGAGTTCAAGGCCACCCTGGGACTGCGTAGTGAATTTCAGGTCAGCCTGGGCTAGAGTGAAACCCTCCCTCGAAAAACCAAAAATAAAATAAAATTCCATAATGCAATGATATCACCAACCAGCTAGTTTTATGTAAATAACAAGCTGGGAGTGGTGGCACACGCATTTAATCAGGCACTTGGGAGGCACAGGTAGGAGTATAACTGTGAGATTGAGGCCAGCCTGGGACTAGAGTCAGTTCAGCTCAGCTTTGGCTAGAATGAGACCCTACCTTGAAAAAACAGAAACCATTTATGTAAAATTTCTAAGATTCAAAAAATAGGTTTATTATCCCTAATCTAAAATCAGAATAAGGCTGGAGGGATGTTGTAGTGGTTAAGGCGCTTGCCTGCAAGCTAAAGAACCCAGGTTCAATTCCTCAGGATCCACGTAAGCCAGATGCACAAGGTGGCTTATGTTCTTGGAGTTAGTTTGCAGCAGCTAAAGGCCATGGAGCACCCACTCTCTCTATCTGCCTCTGTCTCTCTTTCTACCTCTTTCTCAAATATAAATAAAAATAAAATCTGAAAGAAAAAAAAATTGAGCTGGGCATGGTGGCATATGCCTTTAATCCCAGCACTCAGGAGGCTGAGGTAGGAGGATCACCATGAGTTCAAAGGTACCCTAAGACTACATAGTAAATTCCAGGTCAGCCTGGGCTAGCGTGAAACACTACCTCGAAAAAGAAAAACAGAAAAATTAAGGCTAGAGAGATGGCTTGAAGGTTAAAGTGCTTGCCTGCAAAGCCTGACTCAGGTTTGGTTACCCAGACCACATGTAAACCAGATACACATGGTGGTACACACATCTGGAGTTCATCTGCAGTGGCTAGAAGCCCTGGCATTGCTCATTTTTACTCTTTCTTTCTCTCTCATAAGTAAATTTTAAAAATTAAAAAAAATTTTGAAGTTCTAAAATCAAAGTGCCCTAAAATATAAAATGTTTTCAGAACATGATTAGTAAATTCAATGTAAATATTTGAAAGTCTAAAAACTAAAATCTGACACTAGTCCCAAACATGATAGATGAGGAAAATGTAACCTATAAGCATCTTGCAAAAACAATATTCACAGTATTTAATTTAAAACAGTAATAATTTTAAGCTGTAACTAAATACTTCTAAAAACACATAAAGTCCAAAATTATCTAAACTTTTCTACTTCTAGGAAGAACAGAAATCTGTAGGATTCAACAACTTATCCATTCTTTAAAGTATTTGCCATAGGATAGAAAGATAGGAAATGAGGCTGGATCTGATCTGCTTTTTCTTCTGAAAAAGGCAGGAAATTTTGGGCACCACTGAAAAAGCATAAACAGTCCACAGAGATAATGTGTGTTCTCCAAAGGCACCTGGAAACAGACAATAGACAGTGCTAACGCAGGGTCCAGTGATGCACTCACAGTCAAGGGCAGTAAAGAAATCATGCTCACTTGAGGCCAGGATGAGGTATTACCTTAAGTGTCCACCACTCTTGCCTAAAATTAAGTCTGGATAGTGTACTCATAAATCATAAATTTTGTTTACAAAAAATTCTTTAACCTCTAACTTTATTGTAACCAGTGATTACTGAACAATATTACAAACAAAAGAACCAATGATTACTCAACAACATTAAAAACAAAGGAGCAAGGGTAGTTTCTTAGCAACATTTAGAGATGTAACTTCAGAGCCACCAAATGTCTACATATACCCATTACAAAGACACTTGATTGAAATTCTCCTTTGAAAAGCCCAAAATTACACATGGTATATCTTATTCTTTTCCTATGTGTCTCTTTCTATTAACCACTGTGCTTAAGTTCTATTGTAAATATATATTTAGCCAAGCGTGGTAGTGCATGCTTTTCTTTTAATTCCAAACAGAGGTAGGAGGGTCAGCAAAACAAATGTTATTTGAGGCCAGGTAGAGTGGTGCACACCTTTAATCCCAGTACTTGGGAGGCAAAGATAGGAGGATTGCTGTGAGTTTGAGACCACCCTGAGACTACATAGTGAATTCCAGGTCAGCCTGAGATAAAACTAGACTCTAGCTCAAAAAACAAAAAACAAAAAAAGAATTATACACATACACACAAAAAACACACACACACACACACACACTTTTTTTTTAGATAAACTTAATTCTGCTTCACACTGACTCATTCTGGAATTCTTAAAGTCCAAAAGGTATAAAGGAACTCTTTGAGCTGCTGCAGGAGGGACAGAGTGGAACTGTGCCTATATCCTAACTGCTGATGACAATAGAACTAGGAAATTTATCTCGTCTAGTAGATTGCTTGCTTAGCATTCACAAAGTCTTGGGTTTGATCCCAAGCACTAAACAAACCAAGCATGGGATGTCACTGATGTACTCACCAACCTGAGGTCCTGTCTCAAAACAAAAAAGAAAATCCTGGGCTGGAGGGATGGCTTAGCACTTAAGGTGTTTACCTGCAAAGCCAAAGGACCCAGGTTCTATTCCCCAGGACCCATGTTACCCAGATGTACAAGGGGGCACACACGTCTGGAGTTCCTTTGAAGTGGCTGGAGGCCCTGGCACTCTCCTCCTCCTCTCTCCCCTTCCCTCCCTCTTTCTCTGTCAAATGAATAAATATATATATAAATAGAAAATGTTTAAAAAAGAAAATTCTACATAAATGAAGTATTAACTGCACTAGAGGAAATTACTAAAGTAGTGGTATACTTCTTTCGAGGTAGGGAGAAGGATAGCCAAGAAACAATAGAGCTTTAGACAGCTTATTTTGCACTGGTCTCAAGATGCCTTTTTCATTCACAGGGAAAGAGAAAAGTCATGTTCCCTCTAAGTACATGTTTGAAGGAGAGAGATTATCTGCCAAAAGGCCTATTTTTTATTTTTTTTAGAGGTAAGGTCTCCCTCTAGTCCAGGCTGACCTCCTTTTTTCTGCCTCCCAAATGCTGGAATTAAAGTAAAGGCATGTGCCACTACACCTGGCTCATATTTCTAAGGCCAATGACCACTCTCTTGGGTCTAGGCAATCTCTTATACATCTCTGCATCTTTGGCATGTTTACTAAATCAATAGAAAGACCCACAGTTTGGGAGTATAGATCAGGTAGAGTGGTTGACTGCAGAAAGTCCCGCATTCATATAATGAACTGTATATTCCTAGTACTTTTTGCTCTCTCTCATTTTCTCTTACTGATATAATTCAGTAATCTTTTTTCTTAAAAACAATGTAAGGATGCCAAGATAACATAACAACTGTCACTTGTGAACAGGATGGTTCAATGACACTGTTATATAGAGGCTATAGGTCAAATGGATTTTGAAAAAATGACATTACATTCATCAAAATACTCAGGTGCAGTACACTAACTACATCACTCAAGGTGTCTTTCAGGATAACTTTGTGGAGATCTCTAAATAAACTGTACCTCAGTACACAGTTATATTATTGAACAATGAATTCATAACACACTACCTAGGTAACAAATCTAGAGATGTAACATTTGTTACATCATCATTCTCCTGATTCTTTGATAAAACACACTGTATGACTTTAAAAATCCTTATGTATTCTGTAAATGCTATGATTTGGCTATAGTGAGGCAAAAATACCTCCTAATCCTGTGGTGCCACAAGTATAGATAATACCTAATAGGGTTAGTTATATATATAATGGCATTTATCTCTTGGAAATCAGGTGTTGTACTATTTTTCAAAGTTCAATATATTCTACTTATAAAACAGAAATCATTTCCTCCAGAATGACCATTTTCAAAGCATGAGAATGATTCTAAAATACAAATAAGGTGCACTTGCAAAAATGAAACCCAAAGCCAAAAAGTAACATAATAGGATCCAAGCAAATCAGACAGGTTGAATGTAAGAATTAAGATTTAAAATTAAGAGTATAATCCTGAGCATGTATCTGTACCAAATTCTCATATTTCATTTAGCATATGTAACTAAAAACTTCAGATTGCAAAAAAAAAGAAACTCAGATAACACATTCACAAAGCTGAACAAAACTGTTATTAATCTTAAAATTCATTTATGTCTCCACAAGCTTGCACTAGCCAAATGAAAGACCAAAAGCCACCATAATTATTATTAATTGGCATGCACTTAAAAAGAAAACTATATTAATTTTGTTTTAAATCAATAAAACACCATAAATACAACAAAAGAAGTTATGGCTTTTGTTAAAATGAGAACAGCTGCAGCTATATATAATTCATGTGTTTTAATCTCCAGGAAGAAAAACAAAAAGTTACAATATCTTCATTGTTCTGGGTTTGTTGTTGCTATTACTTGTTTATACAGTACTTGGGGAATCATACTCCCAACATTTAAAAGTATACCTTATGTGCATTTTGTAATATGGAAATATGGTTAGAAATGCTTCTATTTGGGGAAGGGTTAATCAAAATCTAAGAGGATATAAGTAAATCATATGGAATTCCCAGTTTTGGACAATGGAACACTCAGATGCACAAGGGGGACACATGCATCTGCAGTTCACTTGTAGTGGCTGGAAGCCCTGGCATGCCCATTCTCTCTCCCCCTCTCTCTTTCTCTCTCTCAAATAAATAAATAATATATTTAAAAAAAAGAAAAGAAGGGGGGGAGGGAGGGAATTAACACAGGATTTTTTTATAATCATGGAAAATGCTAATAAAAATTTAAAAAAAAAGAATTGAACCTGGGGGGGGGAAGAAGTGAGAAATATAACTTTAGGTATAAAGTGTGTGATACTATTTTATAATTTTTCTTCTACCAAAAGTTCTATATTACATGATTTTTTTCATTAAAACAACAAACACAAATTAGCTTTTATCCAGTTATACAAAGGATAGGTGTTTTATCATAAATGCACTCAATACTAGCTATAAACATCTATATTCATCATATTTGTAAACTCTAAACATTTTTGGGAAACAAAATAATTAATATATGTCAAACTAAATGTTGAATCAAATTAAAATTAAAATAATATGTCCACCCCAAAGGGGAAAAAAGGAACAGTTGGTAAGGTATTAGCAAATACACAGAGTTATTATACTATATTTACTAGTAACAAAGTTATTAAGAGGCAGTACTACTGATCAAATTCAAAATAAGTTCAAAATTATATTGGTCAGTTTTCCAAAGCAGTGATTTAACTTTGCTCTGAGTTAATTTCTGATTATATATATGTATAACTTTATAAACATATGCATTTGCATATATTTACACAAATACTATTTATATTTTCATGTGAATTAATCTATTTTTCATTAATGGAATCTTATAATTTTTCTATTTTTATATTCCTCATTCTACATGAACTCTATTTTTTAAATCAATTATGTTTTGATAGATCGTAGATTTTAGCTCTTTTCTTTTTTGAGATATGGCATGATGCAGTCCAGGGTGACATGAAACTTACTACATAGCCAAGGAAGAGGGTGGCCTTGAACTCCTGCTTCTACTTTCCAACTTCTTTTGTTTCAGGCATGAGACACCATGCCAGTTTTCCTTTCCTATTATGTTAGGTGTTTTCCATAGGTTTTAACATTTTCTTTTCTCACATCAATTACTTATTTTGATTAATGTATATTGCTATCCTTTCTAAGTCTAAAGCAGCTGCTTCCAAAATCAATGACAAAGCTAAAAGGAAAGATTAAGATTGTGTCACCACCACCCATCCTTAAGCCACTTTCAGAATCAAGGTCAAGGCTTACTTTCAGGGCCAGAGGATAACAGTGAAAGTAAAAGCAGAGAACTCTCTGGAGTAAAGGGTAATCCATCTCACCTTTCCTTTCTCCTAGATATGTAGAAGAGTCTCCTATGGAGTCAATGAAAGTCGTATTGGGAGGCATATTTGCATATCATGAAAGAAGTACTGAATTTTGGGTCAATAGTGTAAGGATAATGAAAGCCAGAATGGAGCAACAAGTTATAGAAACTTTTGTATAGATTATTAAATAAAAGTTTATATATTGTTCATGTTAAAAAAAAAAAAGAAAGAAAGAAAAGAAAAGAAAAGAAAAGAAAAGAAAAGAAAAGAAAAGAAAAGAAAAGAAAAGAAAAGAAAAGAAAAGAAAAGAAAAAGAAATGCTAAGCTACCTGCTCAGAACCCCTCCCAACTTGGGAGCTCTCCCACTTTACTTCCACTTTGTTTTCTAACAAATCTTTGTTTAACCTCCCCCTTTCCAAAAAGAAAGAAAAAAAATGCTTCTACTGGTTATGTATGATTTTTGTTTGGTTTTGGTATGTCTGTATATGTTTTACTCTTCTAAGACTAAACACTTTACCACTGAACTATAACCCCAGCACTTCTTGGTTTGGGGGGCTTTTTTTGGACAGAGTTTAGCTGTGCTGCTCAGGTCTCCCCTCTCCCCTAATTTCTGGGTTCAAGTAAATCTCATGCCTGAACCTCCTAAGGTGTCAAGTGTGTGGCATGTCACCACCATACATGGCTAAGTACTTCAACTTAAAGTAATTATTACTGTTGATAAAACCTAAAAACTGGGACTAGAGAAATGATTCAGCAGCTAAAGGCATTTGCCTGCAAAACCTAAAGACCCAAGTTCAATTCCCCAGTACTCATGTAAAGCCCGATGCACAAAGGGATGCAAGTTTGTTTGCAGCAGCTAGAGATTGTGGCATGTCTTTCTCTTCTCTCTCTCTCTCTCTCTCTCTCTCTCTCTCTCTCTCTCTCTCTCTCTCTCTCTCTGTCTCTCTGCTTGCAAATAAATAAATAAATAGAAATATATATAAAAACCTAAATACTAAAACCAAACATGGTAGCACATGTCTATAATCCCAGCATTCATAAGGAGAGGCAAGATGATAATTTAAGATCATCCTCTGTCATATATAGAATTCAAGGTCAGCTTGGGTTGCATGAAACCTGGGATAGGGAGATGGCTCAGTGGTTAAGAATGCTTGTCACTTAACCATGAGGGAGCCTGGGATTACCAAATTCAACTCTCCAGAACTTATGTAAAAAGGGGGGCACAGCTTTTTATGTCTATAATTTCAGTCCACAGGGGATGGAAATCAGAAAATTGCTTGAGGTTGAAGGAGAGACCCCAACTCAAGGAATACACTGATGAGCAATAAGGAAACAACACCTTAAATCTTCTCTGGCCTCTGCATGCACAGGCTTGGGACATGAAGATCTGCACTCACACATGCAAACACCACACACCACACAATCATATATAACCAGACTAATTACTTGTCAGGTTCTGAGGAAACTATATGGCCAACACTTACCTAGTATGTGTTAGAGGTTAGGTGAGTGGCCCAAGACCTTCCCACAGATTAATCCTTTTATCCTAATTGGCAACCCTTGAGGTGTTATTCTCATTTTACAGACAAGGAAACAGGCAAGGATGGTCTAAGCAATTTGCTTAAGGTCACATGCTTGTCAGTGGAGAGCCAGGATTCAGAACTACCTCTATCTGCATGTGTCCAGTCCTCTGTGTTCTTTTACTTGGCATAATGCTTCATTTTGGTTATTTATACATTAAATTCGCTCTGAAACTGGCACTGTGACCTTTGTGTTGAAGTTTATTTATTTACTGTTTAAATAGTAAAAAGAGGTTTTTGAAGCATCACCATATTATGACTAAGGCAAAGGTCTAGAGAGCAGGACAAGCTCTGCACTTCACTAGCACAAAAATCTTGACCTCTAAACTTCAGTATCTTCATCCTTAAAATTCAGAGTATGAGCTGCTAAGCATGGTGGCACATGCCTTGAATCCCAGCAATCAGGAAGGAGAATCGCTTATTTTCAGCTCAATTTCAAGCCAAACCCTCATTAAAACTATACTATTTCCTAAACTTCAAATATCACACGGTTAACTGTAGTGTTTAGAGTAACACTTACACCAGGTTCAACAAGCAGTGTTCATTATTTTTACTAATTTATTCCTTTACTATAGGCTTGCATCTACTCCATTTCTGTTGAGGAAAGATGTATGAGAAGTCCTTCATGAGCCCTTACTAGTAAGTGCCACTTGTTCATTCCCACTGTGTCTCTGCCTCTGTCAAAAGCCTATGGCTGGGGAGATAATGAGCCCTAGGGGAGTAATGCCTACTAAATGCATATATTATGCCCAGCAAACTTCCCTCTAACCACTTTTTTGTGTTTATATCCATATGTATTCTCATTTTTGGTTAGAGGTGCTTCTCTTTGCAGAAGGCAGACACCACTGGGAAGACTCAAAATTCACCATAGTGCTAAGAAGAAGTGACATCAAAGTGTTCAGCACTGAGACATCTCTATCACACCCTCCAAGGTTCAGGGTCTGTTGCAGAAGAGGTGGCGGAAAGAATGTAAGAACCAAAGGAAGGGTAAGACTGCTTGCAATACACTCTTCCAGACACAAAATGGCCTGGATATTCATGACCTCACACAGTGCCTGACACTACCTATTCAAGCCCTTCATAATAGGAGGAAAAGACAATGACAACAAAATAGAAGAGAACTGACTGGAAAGAAGAAGGGATTCAATGGAGGGGGGATTTGAGAGGGAAAGAATGGGGTGAGAATTTATTGTCCATAATTCTAGAAGCTATCAATGTCGGGGGGGGGGGGAGTGCTGGAGAGATGGCTTAGTGATTAAGCTGCTTTGCCTGAAAAGCCTAATGACCGAGTTTGATTCCCCAGTTCCCACATAAAGCCAGATGCACAAAGTGGCACATGCACCTGGAGTCTCTTTGCAGCAGCTAAAATCCCTGGCACACCCATTCTCTTCTCTTCTCTCCTCTCCTCTCCTCTCTCCCTTCCCCTCTCCTCTCTCTCCTCTTTTCCTCTCCCTCTCTCTGCTTGCAAATAAATAAAATATTTTTAAAGCTTTTCTTAAAAAAAATAATAATAATTTTGAGTTCAAGGCCAGCATGAGCAAGGCAGTGAGTTCAAGCCAGCCTAGGCTATATAACAAGACCCTATCCCATGGGGGGAGGGGACACAAAACAAAATATACATACCTTTGGTACCACTGCTCAGCTTTACCCTTTTTCTCTTGCCCAGGCCTTGACTCCCATCCTGATCCTCCTAGAGGAAAACAAAATCAGCATTATACATAGTCATATTCATAAAGGTATGCATGGTATATAAATATAAATATCTTTACAAATTATATCAAACATAAATAAATACATGCTTACACACTATTACTAAAAAAATGTTCACTTTTACGTATGTACTGTAGTATTTTAATACTGAAATATCCTTAAAACTAAAACACAAGAGTTCTTACTCTGTATTTCTAAGGAAACACTTTTGGGTTTTTTTTGGTTTTTCAAAGTAGGGCCTCTAGCCCAGGCTGACCTGGAATTCACGATGTAAGCTCAGAGTGACCTTGAACTCACAGCAATCCTTCTACCTCTGCCTCCCAAGCACTGAGATTAAAGGCGTGTACTGCCACACTCAGCTAGGAAAGACTCTTAATCATCCCAAAATGCTAAAACAAAATTTTTCCTTACCTTAAATATATAACACTAAGGCAAAAGGAGATTAGGGAAGAGTTTTGAGTAAGAGGAGAGAAAAGAAAGAGAAAGGACTAAAACAAAAGAATAGAAGGTGTTGGGAAGATGGCTCAATGGTTAAAGGCACTTGCTTCCAAAGCCTAATGGCTCAGGTTCAATTCCCCAGTACCCACATAAAGCCAGATGCACAAAATGGCACATGTGAGTTTGCTTGCAGAGGCAAGAGGCCCGACATTCCCATATACACTTATTCTGTATTCTCTCATTCATAAATAAATAGGTTTTTTTTTTTTAAAGGACTTGTAGGGCCAGGACACATGCCTTTAATCCCAGAATTTGGGAAGTAGAGGTAGGATTGCCACAAGTTTGAGGTCACACTGAGACTACATAGTGAATTCCAATTTGGCCTGGGCTAGAGTAAGACCCTACCTCAAAAACATCCCCTTCCAAAAAAAATAATAACTGTAACCGGACGTGATGGCACATGCCTTTAATCCCAGCACTTGGGAGGTAGAGGTAGGTTGATTGCTGTGAGTTCAAAGGCAGGGTGGTACTACCAAGTAATTACAGGTCAGCCTGAGCTAGAGTGAGACCCTGCCAAAAAAAAAAAGAAGAAGAAGAAGAAGAAACTAGATATGGTGGCAAACACCTTTAATCCCAGCACTCAGGAGGCAGAGGTAGGAGGATCGCCGTGAGTTCAAGGCCACCCTCAGACTACAGAGTTAATTTCAGGTCAGCCTGGACCAGCGTGAGATACTACCTCGAAAGAAAATTAAAAAAAAAGAATAAAGGTCAGGTTTCATAGAGTCTGAGACCAAATGAGTTCAACAAATCCAATTTTGAAAAATATTAAAGTTGGAATCGACACTTTCAAAATAATAAAATGTGCTTAGAAAAATATCTTAAGAATGCAGGTATTTCTGCTCACTTGTGAAGAATACACACTCTTTTTCTCTTTTTTTAAATTTTTTTATTTATTTCAGAGAGAGAAAGAAAGAGGCAGATATAGAGAATGGGTGCACCATGGCCTTCAGCCGCTGCAAACAAACTCCAGATGCACACACCACCTTGTGCATCTGGTTTACATGGGTCCTGGGGAACCAAACCTAGGTTATTTGGCTTTGCAGGCAAGTACCTTAACTGCTAAGCCATCTCTCCAGCCCAAAACTACATTCTTGAAAACCCTCATACTATAGATAACATGGATTATAGGAGAAAAAGATTAAGGGGCAAGCCACTTTGAATCCATTCAAGTTTGCAACCACATATATAACAAAAGCAATATCTGGTACTTGGGGATACACTCTGTATACCAAGCAACCATCCTGGAGTAGTTCGGATTGTCCCAGAGGACCTGACATTATACAAAAGATGGGAAAACTAGCTAACTGAGACACTGCCCAGAGAAGAAGAATGGAGTGTGGAGCCTGCCACTGTGAAAGCCAGGTAAAAGCCAGGCAAAGCTGCAGCAGTGTTTCTCTTAGAGAAGGAGCCTTTGACGCAAGTACTTATTTTGAATTTTCTTACAATACTGATGGAGAGCCAGGCGTGGTGGCACATGCCTTTAATCCCAGCACTCAGGAGACAGAGGTATAGGAGGATCACTGTGAGTTCAAGGCCAGCCTAAGACTACAGAGTGAATTCCAGGTCAGCTTGAGCTAGAATGAAACCCTACCTCGGAAAAAAAAAAAAAAAAACTGATGAAAAGGTTCCTTTTATTTTCATAGTGGAACAAAGGGTTTTTTCCTCACCAGCTAAACACTAGGTATGACTGTACTCTCATAAACCAGGAAATCCTAAACACAAATCAACAACTTGTAGGCTATACTGACTTATATAACCTTTTCTAATTTTTCAAATACATACAGGCCAAGTGGCATTATAAAACATGTAATAGTAATTTGGTGTATGCTCAGCTGTGCTAAAAATAGGGTTAGTGGCAGATCAGAACTGGAATATAAATTTTCAGACACTGTCAATTAGATACAATCAACCCTCCAAAACAGAAAAGAAGTCTTGACTTCATGCTGCAGCTCAACTTACTGGAGCAGAATCTTTGGCCTACACATCACACACAGCCTTAGCAGGTTTCTGTCAACTCCAACATCTGACCTCAGGGGCATTCTCTAGGGTTTTGCAGAGCTACACTTAGCTCCATCACTCAGCATTTACTGAACTCTTCAAAACAACCTCTTTATTAATGCTTTTTTGCCAGGCTTCTGTGCCATCCAGCTGGTACCAGTAATCATTGTCAAGCTATACCCTCTGCTCCCTCCTCCTCCTCTGCCACTCTCATCTTGCCTCAGGAGAAACTCACCAGAATGAAATTTGGAACAAAATAATAATAATAATAATAATAATAATAATAATAATACAGATGAAAGAATGTAAAGATCATGCCACAAAGTCCAGAGGGTTTGAAAGTTTGCAATGTTAGCTAATAGCTATTAATTAAACTGTTTTAAAAGATAAACTTGGAAAACTATGGCATATCCTAAGTTAGAATTCCTTCATAATTTGAACTGGAGAGACGGCTAAGAAATTTAGGCACTTGCTGCAAAGCCTAACAACTTGGGTACAATTCCCCAGTACCTACATAAAACCAAAGGCACAAATTAGCACATATAGCTGCAGGGCTAGAGGCCCTGGTATGCCCATTTTCTCTCTCTACCTATCCATCTATCTATCTATCAATCTATCTCTGCATTAAATGAATAAATATTTTTAACTCTTTTAAAATAAAAAAAACCTTCATAATTTAAAATATAAACATCCTATGACAAGAATATCCCTTTTTGCCGGGCGTGGTGGCGCACGCCTTTAATCCCAGCACTCGGGAGGCAGAGGTAGGAGGATCGCCATGAGTTCGAGGCCACCCTGAGACTACATAGTGAATTCCAGGTCAGCCTGGGCTAGAGTGAGACCCTACCTCGAAAAACCAAAAAAAAAAAAAAAAGAATATCCCTTTTTAAATTATATTATAGAACCAATAGTATCAAAAACAGTGAGGTGCTAGCACCAACACAGATAATGTAGATCAATGGAACAACATAGAAGATCTGGATTTAAAATCACGCAACCATGGCCAATGATTTTTTAAGTATATTTTTTTATTTATTCATTTATTTATTTATGAGAGACAGAAGAGAGTGGGTATGCCAGGGCATACTAGATAACTGCAAAAAGCATGTGCACTTTGTGCATTTTGGCCACTGATGTTTGAAAAAGATTCACTAAAGCCAGGTGTGGAAGTGCACACCTTTAATCTCAGTACATAGGAAGTCGAGGTAAGAGGATCACCATGAATTCAAGGCTACCCTGGGATTACATAGTGAATTACAGGTCAGCCTGGGCTTGAGTGAGACCCTACCTCCAGGAACAAAAAAACAAAAAAATCAAAAAATAAATATATACATACATACATATATATACATACATATATATGTGTGCGTGTATATACTCTATATATATGATGTATATATGCCATACATAGCACATATATCATATCACATATATTACATACATATGTCATATATATATATAATATAATATATATATATATAATATATGTACCCAACTACATCTGGCTGAAAACCTTGGTTATTAAGGGTACTGAAAAGCAGTTGACTGAAAACCTCCTCCATGAAAACCAGCCAACAGAAAGCTAGAAAAAGCTATGGTGCATGCAGTTCCTTGGGAGAGAGAGAAACCACCAGTAAAGATACTCAAAAGTGGACACTGCAAGCCTTGTATTTGGCCACACAGGCCAAATAAGTCAACAGGTGCAATAGTGGCATGTCTATCATGGGGGAAACCAAACACTCTCTAATTGGACTGGAAGCCTGCTCCATGGGAAGAAATATATCCCTGATACTGAAAACCTACAACAGGGGTAGTCATGAGCCCCAGGGGTCACGCCTACTGGTGCCTGGCTAAATGTATATACTATACTTACCAAACTACCCAGGAAGCACTTCTCTTGATGTTCATACCCATATATTAATGCTACTCTCACTTTTGATTAGAGAGACTTTTCTTTTCAGATGGCAGTGACCTTGGGATGACTCAGAAAACACCATAGTGCTGAGCAGAAGTGACAGAAGAATGCTCAGCACTGAAACACCTCTATCACACCTTCCAAGACTCAGGGTCCATTGTGGAAGAGGTGGCAGACTCATTACAATGTGCTCCTACTGACACAAAATGGCCTGGATATCCATGACCTTGCAGTGCCTAACACTACCACACAAGATAATAGGAGGAAAAGATGATGACATCAAAATAAAAGACAGGGCTGGAGAGATGGCTTAGCGATTAAGCATTTGCCTGTGAAGCCTAAGGACCCTGGTTCAAGGCTCAATTACCCAGGACTCACGTTAGCCAGATGCACAAGGGGGCGCATGCATCTGGAGTTCATTTGCAGTGGCTGGAAGACATGGCACGCCCATTCTCTCCACTCACTATCTGCCTCCTTCTCACTCTGTCTTGCTGCTCTCAAATAAATAAATAAAAATTTTTAAAAATTAAAATAAAAATTTTAAGGAGCTGGGTGTGGTGGCACACGACTTTGTTCCCAGCACTTGGGAGGCAGAGGTAGGAGGACTGTTGTGAGTTCAAGGCTGCCCTGAGACTACAGAGTGAATTCTAGGTTAGCCTGGGCTAGAATGAGACCCTACCTCGAAAAAAAAAATTTTTAATCACTTGAAGCTGATAGGATCAATGAAACAATCATAGAATCAAATATTAAGAACACAACATACCAAAACATTTGGAACACAATGAAGGCAGTCCTAAAATGGAAATTTATAGCTTTAAGTTCCTACATTAATAAATTAGAAAAGTTGCAAGTCAAGAACTTACTGCTTCATCTTAAGGCCTTGGATAAAGAAGAACAAAGCAAATCAAACATCAGGAGACAATTTTACCCCAGAGATGCAGGGATGGTTGAAAATATACAAATTGATAAATGTACTACATTCTATAAATGGACTGAAGGACAAAAACATGTACATGATCATCTCATCAGATGCAGAAAAAGCATTTGACAAAATCCAATATCCCTTCACGATAAAAGTCCGACAGAGACTGGGTGTAGAAGGAACATGTCTCAACATAATACAGGCTATTTATGACAAACCTACAGCCAACATAATACTAAATGGAGAAAAACATTAAGCTTTTCCACTAAAATCAGGAATAGGATAAGGGTGTACACTGTCCCCACTTTTATTTAATACAATCTTAACGGAAGTCGTAGCCATAGAAACAAGGCAAGAGACACACATAAAAGGAATACAAAATGAAAAGGAAAAGATCAAGTATAGCCACCTGATCGTCGACAAGAATGCTAAAATATTCATTGGAGAAAAGACAGCCTCTTCAGCAAATGGTGCTGGGAAAACGATATATATCTGTAGAAGGATAAAAATAGATCCTTATCTCTCTCCATACACAAGAATTAAGGCCAAATGGATCAAAGACCTCAGTATCAGACCTAAAACTCTGAAACTGCTACAGCAAACTATTCAACATACTGGTCTTGGCAAAGACTCTCTGAACTTAACCCCAAATGCACAGGCAATAAAACAACAGATCAAACACTGGGACCTCATGAAATTAGAAAGCTATTGCATAGCAAAAGACACTGTGAATAGAGCAAAAGGCAACCTACAGAACAGGAGAAAATCTTTGCCAGCTATACATTTGACAGAGGATCAATAATTAGGATATACAAAGAACCCAAAAAATTAAATAATAAGAAATCAAACAACCCAGTTAAAATAGGGTCATGGAACTAAATTGAGAGTTCTCAAAAGAAGAAATACAGATGGCATATAAACATCTAAAAAAGTTCTACATCCCGAGTCATCAGGAAAATGCAGATTAAAACAACGTTGAGATTTCATATCACTCCTGTCAGATTGGCTACTATCTTGAAAACAAATAACCATAAATGCTGGCGAGGATGTGGAAAAAGAGGAACCCTTCTACACTGCAGGTGGGAATGCAATCTGGTCCTGCCATTGTGGAAATCAGTGTGGACGTTCCTGAGACAACTAAAAATAGATTCACCACATGACCCAGGCATATATCCTAAGGACTCGTCTCACCACCTTTGAGTTACTTCCTCAACCATATTTTTGCTGCTCTATTCACAATAGATAGGAAATAAAACGAGCCTAGATGTCCCTCAACTGATGAGTGGATAATGAAGATATAGCACATTTACACAATGGAGTTCTACTCAGCAGTGAATAAAAACAAAGTTATGAAATTTGCAGGGAAATGGATGGATCTGGAAAGGATTATACTAAGTGAGGTAACCTAGGCCCAGAAAACTAAGCATCACATGTTCTCTCTCATATGTGGATCCTAACTATAGATGATTGGACTTCTATGTAAGTTGCAATAAAACTCAGTAGCAGAGGTCAGTAAGCTAGAAAGGAGATATAAAGGGAACAGAAAGAAGGGGGGGACCTAATAGGATGGTATTGTATATACTTAAGTAGAAGAACAGATTAATGGGACTGTAAGGGCCAAAGTGAAGTGACTGAGTAAAGGAAAGGTGAAGGGAGGACTAGTCAAAATCTAACAGGACATAACTAAGTCACATGGAAACCTACTTTTTGGGACAACAGAACACTCAGATTATTACTAGAAAATTTTCAGTGCCAGGGATGGGATACCTCCAGTGAGTTGTTGACGAGGAATGGCCCTGATGCCCCCAAAACATCACAGGCCATTGCCAAGGCCCTTGGTTTCCCACCAGGAATAGATGGTAAGACCCTATTGCTGAAGACTCCACATGCTTGGGCTGCAAGGCCACTGAGAAATCCTGCTGAAACTGAGCTGAAAACTCCATGTAGACCAGCTGACGGAAAGCTGGAAAAAGCTACGTTGCATGCAGTTCAATGGGAAACAGAGAAATTACCAATGAAGATTCTCAACAGCGGACAGTGCAAGCCTTAAATTTGGCCAGCCAAGACAAATAAGCTAACAGGTGCAATAGTGGCAAGTCTATCATGGGGGAAACCAAACACTCTCTAATTGGACTGGAAGCCTGCTCCATGGGAGGAAATATATCCCTGATACTGAAAACTTACAACAGGGGTAGTCATGAGCCCTAGGGGTCATGCCTACTGGTGCCTGGCATCAAACTTTCCAGTAAGCACTTCTCTCAATGTTCATATACATATATTAATGGTACTCTCACTTTTGGTTAGAAAAGCTTCTCTTTTCAGATGGTAGTCACCTTGGGATGACTCAAAAGGCACCATGGTGCTGAGAAGGGACAGAGGAGTGCTCAGCACTGAAATATCTCTATCACACCTTCCAAGGCTCAGGTTCTATCACGGAAGAGGTGGCAAAAAGAATGTAAGAGCCAGGCGTGGTGGTGCAAGCCTTTAATCCCAACACTCGCCTTTAATCCCAACACTCAGGATGTAGAGGTAGGAGGATCGCCGTGAGTTTAAAGCCACACTGAGACTACATAGTGAATTCCAGGTCAGCCTAAGCTAGAGTGAAACCCTACCTCAAGAAAATAAAATAAAAACACGAATGTAAGAGCCAAAGGAAAGGTAGGACTCCTTTACCACATGCTCCTCTATACAAAAAATGGCCTGGATATCCATGACTTCACAGTGCCTGACACTACCTACACAAGACCATCATAACAGGAGGAAAAGATCATGACATCAAAATAAAAGACTGATTGAAAGGGGGAGGGGATATGACGGATAGTAGAGTTTCAAAGGGGAAAGTGGGAGGAGGGAGAGAATTACCATGGGATGTTATTTACAATTATGGAAGTTGTAAATAAATAATCAGGAGACAAGAAAAAATAATGAAGATCAAGGGCCCTCCAGCCAAGATGGCATCCACCTAACCATACCTCACCTCTCGAGGAAGGAAAGATGGATACAGAACATGAGGAGAGAATCAGCCCATCACACCTCACCAGGGCCCCAGCTAAAACCATAGAGGAACTGAGGAAATGAGCAAGAGTGCTGCTTTCTTGGTGAACCCAGTATCAGTATAAGGGTGAAGGAGACAGACACAGAGAACACTGAACTTCTTCTGAACCATATATCCAGAGACACAGAGGCTCCCAAGATCTCATCACTGAAGTAGACCTAAAAGGAACCCAACATGGCTGAGGGAAATTTACAGAAGAGGGGGCAGAAAGATTGTTAGAGCCACAAGTTGGAACTTTGTGCACAGAGACACTGCCTCTTCCTCTTAACTGATGGTTACCCCCACAATGCACAACCCACAATCCCCAATAAGGACAGTCCTTCAGAGGTTGGAGGAGGCTAATGATGTAACATGGCTGTTTACACACTGAGTATGTACATAACTAATAAAGAAAAAAATACATTAAAAATAAAACGATTAAGGGGATATGATGGAGAACGGAATTTCAAAGGGGAAAGCGGGGGGGGGGGGTATTACCATGGGATATTTTTTTATAATCATGGAAAATGTTAATAAATATTGAGGGAAAAAAAAAAGACTCAAGGAAAAAAATAAATAAATAAATAAAACGATTAGGACAGCTGGGCATGGTGGCAAAAGCCACTAATCTCAGCACTCAGGAGGCAGATATAGGAGAATCACTATGAGCTCAAGGCCACCCTGAGACCACAAAGTGAATTTCATCTCATCCTGGGCTAAAGCAAGACCCTATCTCCAAAAAAAAAAAAAGATTAGGGTAGAAATTAATGAAATAGAAACCAAAATACAATACAAAGAATCAATAAAACAAAGAGTTGTTTTTGTGAAAGAGTAAACAAGATTGATAAACTCTTAGCAAATCTGACCAGAAGGAGAGAAGAGGCACAAATGATTCAAAGTTGAGATGAAAAATACACCATTACAAAAGATAACAAAGAAATTCAGAAAATCATAAGGACATACTTTAAGAATATATATATATTTATGTACATATACATATATATTATATGTATGTGTGTATATATATATACACACACACACACACACACACACACATATATGTATACACACATGTATGTATACACACACACACAGTCCTCTAAGTTTGAAACTCTGAAGGAAATGGATGATTTCCTAGACTTTTTTTTTTTTCTTTTTTTGAGGTAGGGTCAGCCCAGGCTACCTGGAATTCACTATGGAATCTCAGGCTGGCCTTGAACTCACGGCAATCCTCCTACCTCTGCCTTCCAAATTCTGGGATTAAAAGGTGTGTGCCACTACACCTGGCAATTTTATAGATTTTTATGACCTACTAGAATTAAGTCAAGATGAAATAAACCATTTAAATAGACCTATAACAAGTACAGAGATCCAAGCAAGTATAAAATACATCTTCCAACTAAAGAAAGTCCAGGCCCAGAGGGATTCACTGGTGAATTTTACCAGACCTTCATGGAAGAACTAACACCAATGCTTCTCAAACTTTTTTTTGGTGGTGTTGTTTTTTGGGGGGGTTTTTTTTTTGTTTTGTTTTGTTTTTTGTTTTTCGAGGTAGGGTCTCACTCTAGCCCAGGCTGACCTGGAATTCATTATGGAGTCTCAGGGTTGCCTTGAACTCATGGTGATCCTCCTACCTCTGCCTCCCGAGTGCTGGGATTAAAGGCATGCGCCACCAGGCCCGGCTCAAACTTTTTGATAAAACAGGAAAGGAAGGACTACCAAACACCTTCTATGAAGCCAGCATCACCCTGATACCAAAACCAAAGACAGGACTAAAAAGGAAAATTACACATCAATCCTCCTCATGAACATAGATGCAAAATTTCTCAACAAGTTATCAGCAAACAATATAAAAGAATATATGAAAAAGATCATTTACCCCAACCAAATAGGCTTTATCCCAGATATGCAGGGGTGGTTCAACATATGCAAATTGATAAATGTAATGCACTATATAAATGGACTGAAGGACAAGTCACATGATCATCTCAATAGATGTAAAAAAGGAATTTGACAAAATACAACATACCTTGAAGGTAAAAGTCCTACAAAAACTGGGAATAGAAGGAACATACCTAAATATAATAAAGGCTATTTAGGACAAACCTAGAGCCAACATAATACTAAATGGGAAAAAACTTGAAGCTTTTCCATCAAAATCAGGAACAAGACAAGGGTGTCCACTGTCTCAAGAGACACTCATAAAAAGGATACAAATTGTAAAGGAAGAGACCAAATTATCATTATTTGCAGATGATATGACTCTATATATAAAGGACCCTAAATACTCTACCAGCAAACTGTTAAAGCTGATAGACACTTTTAGCAACATAGCTGGATACTAAATAAATACACAAAAATTAGTATAGCTTTCCTATATACTACCAACAAACATGCAGAGGATGAAATCAAGGACTCTCTCCCATTCACAATTGCCAGAAAAAACAAACAGAGCTGGAGAGATGGCTTAGTGGTTAAGCGCTTGCCTGTGAAGCCTTAGGACACTGGTTCAAGGCTCGATTCCCCAGGACCCACTTTAGCCAGATGCACAAGGGGGCACATGCATCTGGAGTTCATTTGCAGTGGCTGAAGACCCTGGTGTGTCCATTCTCTCCCTCCCTCCCTCCCTCCCTCCCTCCCTCCCTCCCTCCCTCTCTCTCTCTCTCTCTCTGCCTCTTTCTCTCTGTGTCTGTCGCTCTCAAATAAACAAAAATAAATCAAAAATAAAGAAATAAAGTACCTTGGAATAAACATAACAAAGGAAGTGAAGGATCTCCACAAAGAACACTTTAAAATACTCATGAGAGAAATTGCAGAAGACATTAGGAAATGGAAAGACATCCAATGTCCTTGATTTGGAAGAACCAATATTGTGAAGATGTCAATCTTTACCAAAAACACTTTATACATTTAATGCAATTCCCATTAAAATTCCAATGGCATTCATCACAGAAATAGAAAAAAAAACAAGCCAGGCATGGTGGTACATGCCTTTAACCCCAGCACTCCAGAGGCAGAGGTAGGAGGATCACAAAGAGTTCAAGGCCATCCTGAGACTCCATAGTGAATTCCAGGTCAACCTGGGCTAAAGTGAGACCCTACCTTGAAAAACCAAAGAAAAAAAGAAAAGAAAAAAACAATCCTTAAATTCATCTAGAAGCACAAAAACCCTCAAAGATGGGGAAAAAAAAATCCTTGAATAGCCAAAACTACTTTGAGGACAGGTGTGGTGGTGCATGCCTTTAATCCCAGCATTCAGGAGGCAGAGGTAGGAGGATCACCATGAGTTCATGGCTACCCTGAGACTACATAGTGAATTCCAGGTTAGCCTGGGCTACAGCGAGACCTGACCTTGAAAGAAAAAACAAAACAAAAAAAATTGTTTTAAGCAACAAAAATAAGGCTGGTGGTATCATCATATTGGATTTTTAAGCTACATTACAAAGCCATAGTAACAAAAATAGCATGGTACCGACACCAAAACAGACATGTAGATGAATGGAATAGAGGATCCAGATGTAATTCCAGGCAGATACAGCCATCTTTTGACAAAAATATTCACTGGAGAAAAGACCGCATCTTCAACAAATGGTGCTGGGAAAACTGGTTATCTATACATAGTAGGATAAAAATTCATCCTTATCTCTCCCTCCTTCCTCCTCCTCCTTTCTCTCTCTAAATAAATATTTTAAAACTACTTATACGAGCAGTAATATAATACCATTAAAATACAACATGTATAAAATCTGTTAGAATACTAATGTTTAAAGTGAGTCATCTCTAAGAGTTATAGGTAATTTTATTCTATTTTTCTCAACATGTTCTAATTATTCAACAATGAATATGAATTATAATTCGCTTTTCTAGGCTGGTTTTGAACCGAGGGCTCAAGTGATCTATCTGCCTCAGCCTCAAGAGCAGGAGGCTTCATGCCTAGCTTACAGTTTTAAGTAACCAAATATTTTTTAAAATATTTAGTCTAGCCAGGCGTGGTGGTGCACGCCTATAATCCCAGCACTCGGGAGGCAGAGGTAGGAGGATCGCCATGAGTTTAAGGCCATCCTGAGACTACATAGTGAATTCCAGGTCAGCCTGGACTAGAGCAAGACCCTACCTTGAAAAACCAAAAAAATAAAAAATAAAAAACAAAATATTTAGTCTAATTGCAATTCTAATTGTAACAAGCTAATCTACATAATGGATTACTACTGGTTATTCTAATACAAATCTAAATTTCTTATGTTGAGAAACAATACTTTTAACAAATGGAAATAATTCAGTAATGGAAATGAACCTCTTCAAATTCATAAGGAATTGAGGCTCCTATTTCTCCACAAGGAAACAGGTGGAAATGCACTGACAGTGAACTTACATAGCCCTCATAACCACTTCCAGATTTCAGTCTTTCATCAGAGAAATAGGCACCAAGGCTACTTGTACTTCCAACACAAATATATGAACACAGGGGACAAGAAATAATTACACCTAAGGAGAAAAAGAAGCCCTAGAAAAACAGACTTGCTGGGTGTGGTATCACACTTGGAAGGCAGAGGTAGAAGGACCACTGTGAGCTTAAGGCCATCCTGGGACTGCAGAGTTCCAAGTCAGCTTGAGCTACAGCGAGACCTTACCTGGGGAAGAAAGGGAACGGCCTGACACTAGAGAAAAGATTCAGTGATTAAGGCCATTGCCTGCAAAGGCTAACAACTCAGGTTCAATTCCCCAGTACCCACATAAAGCCAGATGCACAAAGTAGCTCACACATCTGAAGTCTGTCTGTACTAGCTGGAGGCCCTGACATGCCCATTCTCTCTGTGTGTCTGTCTCTCTCTCTGCTTGCAAATAAATAAAAACTAAAAATAAAAAACAGCTGGGCATGGTGGTGCATGCCTTTAATCCCAGCACTCAGGAGGAAGAGGAAGGAGGATCACCATGTGTTTGAGGCCAGCCTGAGACTATATAGTGAATTCCAGGTCAGCCTGGGCTACAGCAAGACTGAACCTTGAAAAACAAAAAAGACTCAACAACCATTCTGCAAAATCTATAGATAGTTTCTCAACTCAAATGAATCCTTTTCTCTCCATGGATTTACTAAATGAAAAAATTTAGTTTTACAAAAAGTCAAGTAAATTCATGGCTAGCTAAAACAAAGCTCAAAGTATCTAATACAGAATACACAAAGCTACAAAGAATAGTTAATATATCAAGTTATAAAAATAAAATCCAGTACTGCTGAAGACGCCTTATGTGGTTGACATGTAAAATGGAATGACATGGCTGGAAGCTGGAAGAGAGTCAGTCCCCAGGCAGTCAGCGAGTCTAATGCCACAAGGTGCTACGTGGGCGACTGGGGGAAAATAAGCAATATCTGTCCAAGCAACTCATGGTCTAACCTACTTAGCAGCACATAACCTGTCGTGATGCTCACACAAGTACAATAGTGGCACACAGCCATGGTGGGAAACCAACTGCTCTTGATTCAGCTAACTGATCCCCTCAGTGGAACATGACCCATAGGTGGAGCTGGGTAACAAGTCAGAACCATATCCAAACATAAGCCTGCTCTCCATTATCAAGCTACCATCAATCATGGGCTACAAGAGGGCCTACACCTATTAAATTCTCTATAAAAAAAAAGCAAGGGTTATCCCATTTGTCCTGGTGCTAACTTACTCTCTGTTGGAGAATCTGCTTCTCTTTTTCAGATAGATGTAGATCCTAAGGAGAGAACCACCCCATCGTATCTCAAAAGGGCCCCAGCTGAAACTAAGGACAATTGGTGAAACAAGCAAGGGTGCTGTTTTCCTGGTGAACCGGATACCAGCACAAGGGAGAAGGAGATCAACACAGAGAAAAATCAACTCCTACCAAATCAGAGAACCAGAGCCCCAGAGGCCCCCAACACCTCATCACGGAAGCAGATCAAAAATGAACCCAACATGGCTCAAGGAAATTTTGCAGAAGAGGGGGCAGAAAGAATGTCAGAGCCACATGCTGGGCCATAATATGCAGAGACACTTATCTTACCCATAACTGTGGGCTAATAACCCCACAATGCATGACCCATATACCTCAACAAGGAGGGGCCATGGGGAGGGGGTAGGTCATGGATGAGCCTACCAAATGGTACCAAACTGACTACATTTGCTGAATACAAAACTAATTAATTAAAAAATAAAATAAAATCCAGGGGCTAGAGAGATGTCTTAGTGGTTGAGGAGGTTACCTGCAAAGCCAAAGGACCCATGTTCAATACTCCAGGACCCACATAGGCCAGAGGCACAAGGTGGTACATGCGTCTGGAGTTCATTTGTAGTGGACAGAGGTCCTGACACACCCATTCTCTCTCTCTCTCTATTTAAAATTTTATTTATTTATTTATTTAAGAGAGGGAAAGAGACAGACACACAGAGGAAGAGAAAGAGAGAGAGAGAGAGAATGGGCATGCCAGGGCCTCCAGCCACGGCAAACAAACTACAGATACATAGGCCACCTTGTGCATCTGGCTTACATGGGTCTTGGGGAATCAAACTGAGGTCTTTTGGCTTTGCAGGCAAATGCCTTAACTGCTTAGCCATCTCTCCAGCCACTGACGACCCCCCCCCCAGCATATATCTCTCTCTTTCGCATATAAATAAAATAAAATCCAGGGCTAAAAGGATGACTCAGCAGTTAAGGTGCTTGCCTGCAAAGCCTAAGACCTGGGTTCAATCCCCTAGTACTCACATAAAGCCAGATGCACAAAGTGGAGCATGCATCTGGAGTTCACTTGCTGTGGCTGGAGACCCTGGCATACCCATTCTCATTCTCTCTCTCTTTTCTATCTCATAAATTAATAAATAAATTATTAAATAAATAAATAATCCAAAGGAAATCTTAAAAGTCCAGACCAATAAGATGAAAGCTAAACACTTACACAAGGTAATATAATATAAGGCTGTGTGCTTATGGGCCGGGCGTGGTGGCACACACCTTTAATCCCAGCACTTGGGAGGCAGAGGTAGGAGGATTGCCATGAGTTTGAGGCCAGCCTGAGACTACATAATGAATTCCAGGTCAGCCTGGTCTAGAGTGAGACCTTACCTCGAAAAAAAAAAAAAAAAAAAAAAAACTGTGTGCTTAAAAGCAGGAAGCTCTAACTGGTCTGCTGTAAACAAGGAAGATGGAGACCTGCTAAATGGCTAACAAAACAGCATTGGTCTTAAATAAAGGCATAGTATATTTTAAATTCCATTTATTTATTTATTTACTTAAGAGAGAGAATGGGCAGGCCAGGCACTTCAGCCTCTGCAAATGAACTCAGATGCATGCACCATCTTGTGCATCTGGCTGACATGGGTCCTGGGGAATTGAACCTAACTCCTTTGGCTTTACAAGCAAGTGCCTTAACAGCTAAGACATCTCTCCAGCCCAAGACACACTATTCTTATAAAAAGATGTCCCACGTTCCAGTTCTTGTTAGCTTTTAAAGGTGAATTCACGAAATAGATGAAAAGAAAAAAAAACTACAACAAAAAATATTAAATAACTAAAGGTACATTTTTAAGGGGGTGTCACATAAGAAAGAAAAACAAAAGGCTTTCTAAAAGTCAAAATAAGAAGTGTATTGCAAAATACTAAGAACTTTTTTGAGATAGACAGGATCTTGTGTACTTCAGGCTAGCCTCAAACTCACTATGAGGATAATCTTGCACTTCTGAATCTTCTGCCTTTATTCCAAGTGCTGGGATTACAGGCATGTATTACCACATCCAGTAAAATATAAAACACTTCTTAGTAAAAACTACCAACAAAGAACAAGTTGCCAGATAGCTAATCTGCATATCACTAGAAGAATTTACTGAGTGGCTAGCCAATTGTTAAGAATGCTGCAAAATCTATTCCTATAGTGGAAAGATATCTCTGTGCATGGTGGTACACGCCATTAATCTCAGCACTTGGGAGGCAGAGGTAGGAGGATAGCCATGAATGCAAGGCCACCCTGAGACCACATAGTAAATTCCAGGCCAGCCTGGGGTAGAGTGAGACCCTACATCAAGAAAACAAAATAAGTAGAGCCAAGCATGGTGGTGGCATGCCTTTAATTCCCAGCACTTAGGAGGCAGAGTTAGGAGAACTGCCTTGAGTTCAAGGCCACCCTGAGAATACATAGTGAATTCAAGGTCAGCCTAAGCTAGAGTGAGACCATACCCCAAAAAAACCAAAAATTTTAAAAAATTATATATAATATATATATATATAATATATAAAATATATACATATATATTTCTAAGACCTTTCCCACCAAAACTTTATGTGCTTCCCAACCCTTCAGCATTAATTCCTGATAAATTAAAATTTAACTTAACTTCCAAAAGAAATTTACCTTTTCTCCTTTTCCTGTTCATCTTTTAAAGTATCTTCACCTTCAAATTTTAATAATAATTTAATCCAACTTTGTTACCAGCCTTAACAAATGAGTTTTTGTTGTTGTTGTTTTTTAAAGTGGGTGAGGCTACAGTTGGTAACCATTTTCTATTCAAATCCTTTTTCTTTCACCCACACACTTTCCAGCAGAGTTCTTTTTTTTTTCATTTTTATTTATTTATTTGAGAGTGATAGAGAGAGAAAGAGGCAGAGAGAGAGAGAGAGAATGGGCGTGCCAGGGCCTCCAGCCACTGCAAATGAACTCCAGACACATGCGCCCCCTTGTGCATGTGGCTAACGTGGGTCCTGGGGAATTGAGCCTTGAACCAGGGTCCTCAGGCTTCACAGGCAAGCGCTTAACCACCAAGCCATCTCTCCAGCCCAACAAATGAGTTTTATTTGGATTGTCTAGAACAATAACAAGAGCATTCAGAATTATCTACGCAGATACATAAACATACTGTATTTTGATAATGAGTATTACAATTATTTAACAGTATTCAGGGAAAGAGCCTCTTAAGTAAATAAGCAAAATTAATAAACAATAGCTTACTCCACATGTCAAGGCTGAAAGTCATTTTTTTTTTCAACTTCTCCCAAATGGATAATCATGTTCCAGAATTTCACAGGAGCAATGTATTTTTTAATTATCTCACTTGTATTGATAGCAAGGTACCTCAAAGTTACAGAAGGTAATGATCTGGATATTATACAAAAATAGACATTTCAGAGCCAGGTGTGGTGGCATACACCTTTAATTTCATCATTTGGAAAGCAGAGATAGGGGATAGCTGTGAGTTCAAGGCCTCCTTGAGACTACACAGTGAATTCCAGGTCAACCTGGGCTAGGGAAACTCTACCTCAAAAAACCAAAATAAATAAATAATGGACATTCCTTATGGAAAGTGACTACAATGAATATAATCTTTCCTGAAAATTTATCTTTAAGCTGAGTATGGAAGTACACATTTGTTATTCCAGCATTCAGGAGGCTAAGGCTAGAGGATCATGAGTTCAAGGCCAAATAGGTTACATACCAAAAACGTGACTCAAAAAATAAATAAGAGGGCTGAAGAAATGGCTTAGCAGTTAAAGCATGTGCCTGCAAAGCCAAAGGACCCAGATTCAATTCCCCAGGACCCATGTAAACCAGATGCACAAGAATACATGTATCTGGAGTTCGTTTGCAGTGACTGACTGTAAGCCCTGGCTTGCTCATTCTCACTCTGTCTCTCTTCTTTCTCTCTCTGCTTGCAAATAAGGAAATAAAATTTAAAAAATAAATAAATAAGAGGCTGGGTGTAGGTAGCACATGCCTTTTACCTCAGTACTTGGGAAGCAGAGGTAGAAGGATCACCCTGAGTTCAAGGCTACCCTAAGATTACATAGTGTGAATAGCAGGTCAATCTGGATTAAAGTGAGACACCACCTCAAAAAAACTAAAATAAAATAAATAAACAAAAAACAAAGAGGCATCTCTTGACCTAAGAGATATTATTTCTACTGTACAACTCTCTATAATTAGACCCACTTACATATAATACTGCTGATAATTTTCTTTTAAGCTGAATTATCTGATGTTATAAATATAAACTAGATTTGTAATTTTTTAAAAGTTCATAAAGTTAATGTGTGGTCTTAATTTTAAGGTCAATATAATATACGTTTTCTTATTTCAAATGAGCTTCTCAAGTCAAGGCTAAGAAGTAGCATCATGAAGGACACCCTGTGTATAAATAGCTCTGCTGAGTACATGTTCTGTTACTCTAGCAGAGCACACAAATATATGACACACCAATATGAACAAAATTTATACTGCAAGATATATGTTCACTCATATAAAACTGCAAAATAGAAATTTGCTACTTTTGTAGCTTCAAATCTTTTTCTTCACTTTTAAAATGAAATGGCAAATTAGATTACATATAACATGTCTTACAATTTGAACTTCTGGATTTCTTTACGCTGTTTTACAGTTTGGGTTTCTTAGGGTGTTTGCTTGTTCTTGTGGTCCTAAGTATCAAACACAGAGAGTAGTGTACATGCTGAACAGATCCTCTACCAGCTTGCTACAGTGCTAGTCTTTAAAATATAGTATATATTGCTACAACTACCTTTCAATAGTGGCAATTAAGATACCAATGTCTCCTCCTATCTTCCTTTATTTATAACTTGTTGAATTACAAGACAGAAATCAGAAAGGGGGTGGGCCTATGCACCTACAGGATAAAGGTACAGACTTGTATTTCTCAAACCAAATTCACTTCATTATAAATATTAAATCAAACCTGCCACACGTGCCCACAGTTGCCAACAAGAAAACAGAATGGTTGGGCATGGTGGCACCAGCCTTCAGTCCTAGCACTCGAGAAGCAGAGGTAGGAGGATCACTGTGAGTTTGAGGCCACCCTGAGGCTACATAGTAAATTCCAGGTCAGCCTGAGCTAGAGTGAGACCCTACTTCACAAAATTAAAAAAGAGAAAGAAAAAAGCCACCATGCCTGACTATTTATTTAGTTGTAAAGGATGGGCATGGCAAAAAGTCTCTTGCCACTGCAAACAAACTTGAGGTTGCATGTGCAACTTTGTGCATCTGGTTTTATGTGGATGCTGGGAAATGAACCTGGGCCAGCAGGCTCTATAGGCAAGTACCTCTACAGCCCAGTTCTTACATTTTTAATCATTTTAAGAAATGTAATTGTTGTTGGGCGTGGTAGCACACGCCTTTAATCCCAGCACTTGGGAGGCAGAGGTAGAAGGATCGCCGTGAATTCAAAGACACCCTGAGATTACACAGTAAATTCCAGGTCAGCCTGAGCTAGACTGAAACCCTACCTCAAAAAATAAAAGAAAGAAAGAAATATAATTGTTGCAATCAGTTTCTCATTGCTAGACAAACACCCAGTCAGAATCATCTTTTGAGAGGAAAGGGTTTACTTCAGGTTTAAAACATTCAACTGAGTAGGGCATGGGGGCACATACCTTTAATCCCAGCATGTGGGAGGCTGAGGTAGGAAGATCACTGTGAGTCTGAGGCCAGCCTGGGCTAAAGTGAGATCCCACCTTGAAAAAAATCAAGAAAAAAAAAAAAAAATCCAGGGAAACACCACCAATGGCAAAAGAAACTGGCTCACTTCCACAGATGTATAGCAGAGGGACATCATTAGGCAGACAGCAAACACCAAAGAGCCAGAGCTCCAAAGTGCTCTCTACACACCTTAGGGCTGGACTCCAAGATCTGTCTTCAGTGACAAACCACCTGTGGCAGGGATCTGCCTGCTAGGGGCTCAAGTTACAAGCTCAATTTTATTGTTTTGGTTTTCGAGGTAGGGTCTCACTCTAGCCCAGGCTGACCTAGAACTCACGTTGTAGTCCCAAACTGGCCTTGAACTCATGGTGATCCTCCTACCTCTGCCTCCCAAGTGCTGGGATTGTGCCACCACGCCCAGCCACAAGCTCAATTTTAATAAAACACCTGAGTCATGGGGTCATACATTCAAGCCATCACATTCCACTCCTAGCCCCCATACACTCATGATCATCTCACAATGCAAACTGCATTCAGACCAACTTCAAAGGTCCCCACAGCCCTTATCAACTTTAACACTGTTCAAGTGTCTCAAGTCTCATCTGAGATTTAAGACTGTGAGCCCCATAAAATCAAAAACACAAGTTATACACATTTCAACACATAATGGCACAGCATAGACATTTCCATTGTAAAATGAACCAATGAAACTAATAACCAGCAGATAAACATCAAAAATCTGCAGTTCTAATTCCAACGAGTGATCAATGTGTCTGGATTCCAATTCTACTCCTCCAGCTGGGCTGGTCATAGCCTGAGCAAACATCCCATCCAGAGCCATCAGCTCTACATAAAAGCCATTGCACAATCCCAGTATATTCAAAACATCACATCTTTAGGTCTCCACTGCAACCCACAGTCCATCTTCATAGCTCCATACAACAGCCTTACTGAGCCTCTACACAGGGACCTCACCCTGCTTCACATGCAGCTCCTAGAACGATGTGTACTTCATGACCCACTTTCCTGTATTTTTCTTACTTCAAAAACCATTACAAGGTGTGTGGCAAGCATTTACCTACAGCATTAAGAGGCCCTGGCACATGCATATCATATACACACACACATATATTTATTGAAGAAAAAGAGAGTGAGAGAGGAAGAGAAAATGGGTGCTCCAGAGCCTCCAGCTACTGCAAATGAACTCTAGATGCATGCACCACCTTGAACATCTATCTGGCTTACATGGTGTGGTGGTTTGATTCAGGTTCCCCTCCTAAATTTAGGTGTTCTGAATGCTAGGTTCCCAGCAGATGCAGATTTGGGAATTAACGCCTCCTGGAGGCAGTGTATTGTGGGGGGTGGGCTTATGAGTGTTATAGCCAGTGTCCCCTTCAGTGTTTGGCACACTCTTATTGCTGTTGTCCACCTGATGTTGGCCAGGGGGTAATGTCAACCCTCTGCTTATACCATCATCTTTCCCTGCCATAATGGTGCTTCCCCTCAAGTCTGTAAATCAAAATAAACCTTTTTTTCCGAAAAACTGCTCTTGGTCAGGTGTTTTCTGACAGCAATGCAAACCAAATGAGCCAACGGGTACAATAGTGGCACGTCTGTCATGGTGGAAAAAAAACTGCCCTCCAACTGGACTGGAGGCCCGCTCCATGGGGGGGGGGGGGGGGAGGGAATACATCCCTGATACTGAAAACTTAAAACAGGAGTAGTCATGAGCCCTAGGGGTGTAACATCTGCTGATGTCTGGAAAAATGTATATACTATCCTTATTAAATGGCCCAGTAAGCACTTCTTTTAACATTTATACCCTTATATTAACACTACTGTCACTTTGGGTGGAGAATCTTCTCTTTTCAGATGGCAATGACCTTGGGACGACTCAGAAGGTATCATAGGGCTGGAAAGAAGTGACTGGAGTACTGAGTGACATCTTGATCACACCTTCCAAGGCTCGGGGTCCAATGTGGAAGAGGTGGCAGAAAGAATATAAGAGCCAAAGGAAGGGTAGGACTCCTTACAACGTACTCCCTCCAGACATAAAATGGCCTGGATATCTAAGACCTCATAGTGCCTAACACTACCTACACAAGACCATCATAAGAGGAGGAAAAGATCATGACATCAAAATAAAAGGGAGACTGACTGAGATGGGGAGGGAATATGATGGAGAATGGAATTTCAAAGGAGAAAGTGGGGGGGGAGGGTATTACCATGGGATAGTTTTTATAATCATGAAAAATATTAATAAAAATTTAAAAATAAATAAAATAAGAAACACTAGAAAGAGGGGGTCACTGAATTTGCAAACAGTCTCATGTTTTGGAAACAACCATGAGCAGTTTAAAGTAGGATTGCTGGATTGCCTTCATAGGGACCAAATGGAACCATGAGGATGGACTGTGGGTTGCAGTGGAGACCCAGTGGAGATGCCAGGATCATGAGCCAAAGAGGTCTGCCAGCCCCAGATGAAGTTTTCCAGGACTGTGAGTAGCCTAGCTGGAGGGGCAGAATTGGAACTCCAGAGACTTGTTGCTGGTTAGAATTGTCAGACTTGGAGACTTGTCACTGGAGAGTGGTAGGACTTGGAGCTATAAAGTTCAATGTTTGCCCTGGTTGTTTTAAATCTTGTATTGGTTGACTATTTCTTTGCTATACCCAATGCCATCTTCTGTAGAATGAATGTTGATTCTGTGCCATTATCAGTTTTTTGAGGGTTTTTTTTGGTATTATGGCTCAGTCAAAAGACCTTTGACTATGAGGATATTTGAACATCATTGGGATTGATAAAAATTATGGGGACTTTGAAGTTGGTCTGAATGCATTGCATTTTACATCATAGATGGTTACCAGCTTATGGTGGCCAGGGATGGATTGTGGTGGTTTGATTGAGGTATCCCCAATAAACTTATGTGTTCTGAATGCTTGGTTCCCAGCTGATGAAGATTTAGGAATTAAAGCCTCTTGGAGGCAGAATATTGTTGGCAGTGGGATTATGGGTATAATAACCAGCTTCCTCTTGCCAGTATTTGGCACACTCTCTTGCTGATTTTGTCCACCTGATATTGGCCAGGAGGTGATGTCCACCCTCTGCTCTCACGCCATCATTTTCCTCTGCCAACATGGAGCTTCCCCTCGGCACTGTAAGCCAAAATAAACCTTTTATCTCACAAGCTGCTCTGGATCAGTATTTTCTGCCAGCACTATGAACCTGACTGCAACACATGGGTACTGGGGAACTGAACCTGGGTTCGTAGGTTTCACAGACAAACGTCTTAACTGCCATCTTAGTGTATAGAGCACTCACTGCTCAAGCTAGAGTACCAGAGTTCAACAATCCCCAGGCCCCATGTAAAAAGCTATAAACTAATGAGGGTTTCTGTAATCCCAGCACACTAACAGCAAGATAGGAAGTGAAGACAGCAGAGTTTCCTGAAAGCTCACAGAGAGCTAAGCAGAAATAGCAGCCAAGTAAGAATCCCTGTGGCTCACTGACTAGCTAGTCAATTAGAATCAGTTGAGGACTGGGTTCAGCAAGAGACAATCTAAAACAATAAAAATGGGGAGCAGCTGAATATACATAATGTCTACTTCCAGTCTCCACACAAATGTGTGTATAAACATTCATTTGTAAACATATCTAAATGCACCTTCACACATGCATAAGCACACACATATGAACACACTACATAAAGTTTTAAATTTTACATCTCACCTCATCTGAAGAATCTACTTGTCCCAATGCTCCTGTACCACTTGCAAAACCTTCAGAAGGAAGAAAAAAAAAAAGCTGTCCATCATAACCTTACATATACTGATTTACCTTAAATTATTTTGAAAAATAAGAACATCAGCCGGGCATGTTGGTTTACGACTTTAATCCCAGCACTTGGGAGGCAGAGATATAGGAGATCACCTTGAGTTCGAGGCCACCTGAGACTATATAGTTAATTCCAGGTCAGCCTGGACCAGAGTGAAACCCTACTTCAAAAAAAAAAAAAAAAATTACAACAACAACAACAAAAGGCCATCAAAAAGTTAAATTTAGGGCTAGACAAATGGCTTGGTGGTTAAAGGTGCTTGCTTGCAAAATCAGATGACCTGGATTCAATTCCCTAGAAACCATGTAAAACCAGACGCAATTTTTTTTTCTCTTTTTTTTTCCCTCTCTCTCCCTCCTTTCCTACCTCCCTTCCTTTCTCCTCCTTGACAATAAATATAAATTTTATTTAAATTGCTTTATTTATGAGATACAGTGAGAGGGAGAACAAGAATATGGGAACACCAGGGCCTCTAGTCACTTCAAATGAACTCCAGACACATGCACCACCATGTACATTTGCTTACAGGGGTACTGGGGAATTGAACCTGGATCCTTAGGCATTGCAGCCAGTACCTTAACCACTAAGCCATTTCTCCAGCCCTAAATATATCTTTGTTTTGTTTTGTGTTGTTTTTCAAAATAGGGTTTAAGGGGCTGGAGAGATGGCTTAGCAGTTAAGGTGCTTGCCTGCAAAGTCAAAAAGGGTCCAGGTTCAATTCTCCAGGACCCACCTAAGCCAGATGCACAAGGGGGCACATGCATCTGGAATTCATTTGCAGTGGCTGGAGGCCCTGGCATTCCCATTCCCTCTCTCTCTCCCCCTCCCCCCTCCCCTCCTCCCTGTATCTCTCTCTCAGGTAAATAAAATATATTTTAAAAGAGAGAGAGAGAGAGAGAGAGAGAGAGAGAGGGCTTCCAGGCATGGTGGCACATGCCTTTAATCCCAGCACTGGGGAGGCAGAGGGTAGGAGGATTGCCGTAAACTCGAGGTCACCCTGAGACTACACGGTGAATTCCAAGTCAGCCTGAGCTATGAGCTAGAGTGAGGCCCAACCTCAAAACACAAAAGAAAAGTCAGTACTAGGGTTGGAGATGGCTCAGCAGTTAAGTGTGCTTCTTGCACAAGCATGAAAGCTTGAGTGTGCCTGAAACCACCCAAGTTCAAATCTCCAGAACCCACTGAAACAGCCACACACCTCTGTAACCCTAGTCCTGTGGTCTGGAGAGAAGTCTGGAGAACTGGGGGCTCAGGAATGGCAAGCTCCAGAATCAGTAAGACACTCAATCACAGGGGGAAAACAAAAAACAGGCAGAAAAGTGATAGAGAAGGATCACCAATGTTCTCGGGCTGCTGCAGGTGAGCACACCAGGTACTACATCAGTAGATGCACATGCATATGCCACATACTCCCCACATACTATAGACATGCAAAAGAAGAGAAAGAAAAGTCACCACTGCTGAAATTAAATACTTGGGCAAACCTTGAACTGCCAGAGTGCTCGAAGCAGCAGATGGGTCCTGCATACCATATACAAGCTTATCCTCTGGATATGTGAGTCCAGAACTCTTCAAAGCTATAAGGTACTTTTCATGACTTTTCTTTGCACAAGAATTTTCTCCAAGACCTAATATTCAAAACAAAATTAAAGTCAGAAGAAAATGTTCAATTCAGTATCTAAGTTCAGTCATCCCATTAACTAACATATACATAAATAAAATTGGTAAATATTCTAATAATAAATGAAAATCTACAACAAACATTAAATAGGTTAGATAACATTTTAGCTTATGTTTGACATTAACCACAATTGCAGAATACATAGCGCAGTTATAATAAAGTAAAATCTGCCAGACATAGTGGTGCACACCTTTAATCCCAGCACTCAGGAGGCAGAGGTAGGAGAATTGCCATGAGTTTGAAATCATCCTGAGACTACAGAGTGATTTCCAGGTCAGCCTGAGCTGGAGTGAGACCCTAGCTCGAAAAGGGGAGAGAAGGAGGGAAGGAACGAAGGAACGAAGGAAGGAAGAAACGAACGAAGGAAGGAAGGAAAGAAAAATAAAAAAACAGACAGACAAAGTAAAATCTGTTAACATCAAAAATATATAAGGAAACTGGGTGTGGTAGTGTACTCCTTTAATCCCAGCACTCAGGAGGCAGAGGTAGGAGGATCACTGTGAGTTCAAGGACAGCCTGAGACTATGTAGTGAATTCCAGGTCAGCCTGAGCTAGAGTGAGATCCTACTTCAAAAAACTTAAAAAAATAAAATAAAAAAGTGAGGGACGTTATGCAAGGCATGGTTAGGCATGAGATCATAAGCTTCCAATAACTTGAAAGTCAGGCAGATAATGCTATAGATAAAAATATTAGGCAAATGCCACCACTTGGTCTGAAAGTCTGCTCTGAAAACGCACAAGCAATCAAGACTTATTTAACATAGAGTACTTACACAAGGATTTCTATGGGGCTGGAAAGATGGCTTAGTGGTTAAAGTGCCTGCCTGCAAAGCCAAAGGACCCAGGTTCGATTCTTCAGGGCCCAAGTATGCCAGATGCACAAAATGGCACAAGCATCTGGAGTTCATATCCAGCACCTGGAGACCTTGGAGCACCCTTTCTATGCCTCCCTCACTGTCTCTCAAATAAATAAATAGAAATTAAGTATTACACTAGGAGGCAGAGGTAGGAGGATTGCCATGTGTTCAAGGCCACCCTGAAACTACACAGTAAATTCCAGGTCCATCTGGGCTGAGACCCTACCTTGAAAACCAACAAAACAGGGCTGCAGAGATGGCTTAGCAGTTAAGGTGCTTGCCTGCAAAGCCAAAGGATGCAGGTTCGATTCCCCATGACCCATGTAAACCAGATGCACAAGGTGGTGCATGCATCTGGAGTTTGTTTCCAGTGGCTGGAGGCCCTGGTGTGCCCATTCTCCCCCTCTCTCTGCTGCTTTCAAATAAATAAGAAATAATAAAATACTAAAAGAAAGAAAAGACTTTCTACTTCAGGAATTTTACCACATTTAAAAAATTAAAAGTAGGGGAGACTACATAGTGAATTCCAGGTCAGCCTGGGCTAGAGCAAGACCCTATCTCAAAATATCAAAAAAGGAAAAAAAAAAAAAATGATGTTTAATGCTGGATAGGTAGTGCTTGTTTTTGAAAGAACCTCTTGATGGTGTAATATTGGTTTCCAGGGGGAGAGCAAAGACCTGCTGTTCATCTTGATGGCGAAGTACAATGCTTGCATCCTGGAGTATAAGCAGAGTGGAGAGAGCATTGATATCATTACAAGAGCCCATGGCAATGTGCAGGACCATATTGGCCGCCCCTCAGAGACTGGCATTATAGGTATCATTGACCGAGTGCCGAATATGTGTGTGGTGGACCTGGAGAGGCAGGGATAGGGGCAGCTGGTCACTTGCTCTGGGGCTTTCAAGGAAGGTTCCTTGCGGGATGGAATTGGAATCCATGAGCATGCCAGCATTGACTTACTGGGCATCAAAGGTTTATGGCCACTGCGGTCTGACCCCAACCGGGAGACTGATGATACTTTAGTACTCTCTTCTGTGGGCCAGACAAGAGTTCTCAAGCTAATTGGAGAGGAGGTGGAAGAAACGGAACTGATGGGCTTCGTGGATGATCAGCAGACTTTCTTCTGTGGCAACGTGGCTCATCAACAACTTATCCAGATCACTTCAGCATCTGTGAGGTTGGTCTCTCAAGAGCCCAAAGCTCTGGTCAGTGAGTGGAAGGAGCCTCAGGGCAAGAACATCAGTGTGGCCTCCTGCAACAGTAGCCAGGTCGTCGTCGCTGTGGGAAGGGCACTGTACTACCTACAGATCCACCCACAGGAGCTCCGGCAGATCAGCCACACAGAGATGAAACATGAAGTGGCTTGCTTGGACATCACCCCATTAGGGGACAGCAATGGGATGTCACCACTTTGTGCCATTGGCCTCTGGACAGATATCTCAGGCCGTATCTTGAAGCTGCCATCTTTTGAACTGTTGCACAAGGAGATGCTGGGTGGAGAGATTATTCCCCAGTCCATCCTGATGACCACCTTTGAAAGCAGCTACTATCTCCTTTGTGCTTTGGGAGATGGGGCCCTTTTCTACTTTGTGCTCAACATTGAGACTGGCTTGCTGAGTGACCGTAAGAAGGTGACTTTGGGCACCCAGCCCACGGTGTTGAGGACTTTCCGTTCTCTTTCTACCACCAATGTCTTTGCTTGCTCTGACCGGCCTACTGTCATCTACAGCAGCAACCATAAGCTGGTCTTCTCCAATGTCAACCTCAAGGAGGTGAACTACATGTGTCCTCTCAACTCAGATGGCTATCCTGACAGCTTGGCATTGGCCAACAACAGCACCCTCACCATTGGTACCATTGATGAGATTCAGAAGTTGCACATAGGCACTGTTCCCCTCTACGAATCTCCCAAAAAGATCTGCTATCATGAAGTGTCCCAGTGCTTTGGGGTGCTCTCCAGCCGCATTGAAGTCCAAGACACCAGTGGAGGCACGACTGCTCTGAGGCCCAGTGCCAGCACCCAGGCCTTGTCCAGCAGTGTCAGCTCCAGCAAACTGTTCTCTAGTAGTACTGCTCCTCATGAGACCTCTTTTGGAGAAGAGGTGGAAGTGCACAACCTTCTCATCATTGACCAGCATACCTTTGAAGTGCTTCATGCTCACCAGTTTCTACAGAATGAATATGCCCTCAGCTTGGTCTCCTGCAAGTTGGGGAAAGACCCTAATACCTACTTCATTGTGGGCACAGCCATGGTATATCCTGAAGAGGCAGAGCCCAAACAGGGTCACATCGTTGTCTTCCAGTATTCAGATGGAAAACTACAAACTGTGGCTGAAAAGGAAGTGAAAGGGGCTGTGTACTCTATGGTAGAATTTAATGGGAAACTGCTTGCCAGCATCAACAGCACAGTGCAGCTATACAAATGGACCACAGAGAAGGAGCTCCGCACTGAGTGCAATCATTATAACAACATCATGGCCCTCTACCTGAAGACCAAGGGCGACTTCATCCTTGTGGGTGACCTCATATGCTCAGTGCTGCTGCTTGCCTATAAGCCCATGGAGGGAAACTTTGAAGAGATTGCACGAGACTTCAATCCCAACTGGATGAGTGCAGTGGAAATCTTGGATGATGACAATTTCCTGGGGTTGAAAATGCCTTTAACTTGTTTGTGTGCCACCACCAATGAGGAGAGACAACACCTACAGGAGGTTGGTCTCTTCCACCTGGGCGAGTTTGTCAATGTTTTCTGCCATGGCTCTCTGGTCATGCAGAATCTGGGCGAGACTTCTACCCCTACACAGGGCTCAGTGCTCTTTGGCACAGTCAACGGCATGATTGGACTGGTGATGTCCCTGTCAGAGAGCTGGTACAACCTCCTGTTGGACATGCAGAACCGACTCAATAAAGTCATAAAAAGCATGGGCAAGATAGAGCACTCCTTCTGGAGATCTTTTCACACCGAACAAAAGACAGAACCAGCCACAGGCTTCATCGATGTTGACCTGATTGAGAGTTTCCTTGATATCAGCCGCCCCAAGATGCAGGAGCTTGTGGCAAACTTACAGTACGACGATGGCAGTGGTATGAAGCGGGAGGCCACTGCAGACGACCTCATCAAGGTTGTGGAGGAGCTGACTCGGATTCATTAGCCAAGGACAGGTGGCTCCTTTCCTGACCCTCCCTAAAGGCACTGCCCTCCCCTCCCTCTCCCACCATTGTCTTCTTGGTCGTGGGAGGCCTTTCCCTAAGCCAGCTGCCCCTAAAGCCACTACTCAAAATGTGTGGAAATGGACTTTCTAGAACTAAAACCAATTTACTAGAGACCTAGGAATGGGCTGAAGGTGGAATATTTTCTCCCTGGATTTTTACTAGTCTTACATGATTCCAGCCATCACCTGGGACCACCATGTCTTGAATGGTGTCGCCATTTGGCCTCCTTCCGGGGAGGGATTTTGCAGCTCTTCGGCTGAAAGGAAGCTCTGTGTGTGCGGATGTGTGTCTCACTCACACTTTGTCCTCTGCTATCTTTTTATTTAGGTTGTGGGTGTGGGGAGGTGGAGGTAGAGGGAAGAAGATCAAGAGGGTTCTGTTGTCTTGAAGTGAGAGCTTCCCTTTGCTTTCTTCTCTTGCCTGAGAACATCAGCCTGGAGGCCTGTCAGGCCAGGAGCTGCCTGAGTGGGAACCTGGGATGGTGGATGATCCCCAAAACAACAGCCCTTTTGTCTTAGGGAACTCCCTTCTTCAAAGAGAAGGAGGTGGTGGGCTGTGAATTGATCGTTAGTTTCTGAATTTTACCAAATAAAGTAGAATCTAAGAATAATAAAAAAATTTTTAAAAAATTAAAAGTAGGGCTGGAAAGATGGCTCTGCAGTTAAGGTGCTTTCCTGCAATGCTTAAAGATGACCAGGTTGGGCTGGAGGGATGGCTTTGCCTGCAAAGCCAAAGGACCCAGGTTCAATTCCCCAGGATCCACACTAACCAGATGCACAAGGGGGCACACGCGTCTGGAGTTCGTTTGCAGTGGCTGGAGGCCCTGGTGTGCCCATTCTGTCTGTCTGTCTGTCTCTTCCCCACCCCTTTCTCTATCAAATAAATAAATAAAAACAAAAAAGATGACCTGGGTTGGACTCCACAATACCGAAGTGTGATGGTTAAGTTGTCAACTTGATCTATTTAGTAATCCATAGACATTCCTTTTGGGTGGTCTCTGAGGTTGCTTCCAGGAAGGATTAACTGAAGAAGGAAGTCCTTCCCCCAGAGGGAAAGTCCTTCTCAGAGGGGAGGCTTTATATACGGAAGCTCTGGATGAAAATAAACCCCTTCCATCTGCCTGAGCTGCTTGCTGCTTTCCAGCATGGACTTTAGACCAGCGGCTCCTCAGGAAGCCTCCAGGCCCTCAGTGCTGGACTGGGACTGCTGGGGCATCTAGCCATGTGGACTGAAATGCTTAAGGGTTCCTTGATTCTCAGACCTGCAACTGCTTGGACTGCGTAATCTAATCCAAGAAATTCACTTTTAATATAATTCATTCTATCAGTTCTGTTCCTCTAGTGAACCCTGACTAATACACCATATAAAGCCAGATGCACATAGTGGACACATGTATCTGGAGTTTAATTGCAGCAGCTAGAGGCCCTGGCGTTGTCTGTCTCTCTTCTCTCTTGCAAACAGATTTAAAAAAAAAAAATTTATACACACACACACACACACACACACACACACACACAAATACATACACACACATAGATTTTTTTTTTACTTTTTTTTGGTTTTTCAAGGTAGGGTCTCACAGTAGCCCAGGCTAGCCTGAAATTCACTATGTAGTCTCAGGCTGGCCTCAAACTTATAGCATTTCTCCTAAAAGTATTTTTTTTTAAGAATTAAAGTATTAGTTTGAATCAAATACAAGTGAAGACACATTGTTTACAAAAACAGAAATGTTTATATTCTACAGTGGTGCACACCTTTCATTCCAGCACTGGGGAGGCAGAGGTAGGAGAATCACTCTGAGTTTGAGGCCAACGGGCTAAAGTGAGATGCAACCTCATTAAAAACCTAGGAAAGATACTTTTTGGACAATGGAACACTCAGGAGCTGTAGATTGTTACCAGACAATTTTCAGTGTCAGGGATGGGATACCTTCCAGTGAGTAGTTGGCCAGGGAGGTCCCTAATGCCCCCAAAACATCACAGGCCAATGCCAAGGCCCTTGGTTTCCTACCAGGAATAGATGGTAAGACCCTATTGCTGAAGACTCCACATACATGGGCTGCAAGGCCACTGAAAAATCCTGCTGGAACTGAGCTGATAACCTCCTCCATGCAGACCAGCTGACAAAAAGCTGGAAGAAGCCAATCTGCATGCAATTCAATGGGAGAGAGAAAAATCACCAGTGAAGATACTCAACAGTGGACATTGCAAGCCTTATATTTGGCCAGCCAGGCCAAATGAGCCAACAGGTGCAATAGTGGCACAAATGTCATGGTGGAAACCAACTGCCCTCTAATTGGACTAGAGGCTCACTCCACAGGAGGGAATACATCCCTGATACTGAAAACCTACAACAGGGGTAGTCATGAGCCCTAGGGGTGTAATGTCTGCTGCTGTCTGGCTAAATGTATATGCTATGCTCGTCAAACTACCCAGTAAGCACTTTTCTTAATGTTCATACCCATATATTAATGCTACTCTCATTTTGGTAGAGAACCATCTTTTTTCAGGTCAGTAACCTTGGGATGACTCAGAAGGTATCATGGTGCAGGGAATAAGTGACAGGAGTGCTCAGCACTGTAATATCTCTATCACACCTTCCAAGGCTCAGGGTTCATTGTGGAAGAGGTGGTGGAAAGAATGTAAGAGCCAAAGGAATGGTAGGACTCCTTACAACATGCTCCCTCCATACACAAAATGGCCTGGATATCCATGAGGTCACAGTACCTGACACTACCTACACAAGACCATCATAATAGGAGGAAAAGATCATGATATCAAAATAAGAGACTGGTTGAGAGAAGGAAGGGATATGAAGGAGAATGGGGTTTCAAAGGGGAAAGTGGGGGAGGGAGGCATTACCATGGGATATTGTTTATATCATGGAAGTTGTTAATAATAAAGAATTTTTTTAAAAACCTAAGAAAGACAAAGAACTTTCATTCAAACATTTCAGTTTACCCATTATTGCTATTATTCTTTTGTTTTGAAATGTTATAAAAAATAGAAAATAAATGAAAGAAAAACAGATCTATAACTTAGAGTTCTTTAAAAAAAAATTGAACTGGAGAGATGGGTTAGCAATTAAGGCACTTGCCTGCAAAGCCTACGGACCCAGGTTCAATTCCCCAGACCCAGGTAAGCCAGATACACAAGGTGGCACATTCATCTGGAGTTTGTCTGCAGTGGCTGGAGGCCCTGGCATGCCCATTCTCCCTCTCTCTATCTGCCTCTTTCTCTCTCTCTTAAAAAAAAAAAAAAAATGAAAAACAAGGGAAAAAAAGCATGAAAGCCAAAACCTCCTGTTGACAGATATTATTTTTTAAAACTAAGAAAAAAATATTTTCTACGTCAAACCCAAATTTTGTCTAACTCTTGTGTAGACTATGCATCTTAAGATTAAGCTCTAAATATTTCTGATTATATAAATATACACATGAGTTTAGTATGTGCTAAGTTTTTCTTCTTTCTTTGTTAACTTAAAACCATTACAATATATTTCCCTGGTTTTTTTTATTCTCCCTTGTTTCTAAAGAAAAAAAGATTAAGTAAACAGGGATGTATCCTTTCTTCCTTTTAAGTCCAAAACTGGAAACAGCCACTAGTATACAAAAAAAAAGAATCTACAGGATCCGGTAGAAGAAATGAGTAAGAGAGAGGCTTATAGCTCAGTAATAAAACCTTGCATATGAATAATAAATGTCATTATCACCATTTTTGTGTGTGAGGAAACTGAAGTTTAGAAAGATGACAGAGCTACCCAGTGAGTATGCAAGCAAAAAAAATAAAGTTAGACTGCAAATGTCACACTTTGTTATTATATTGGGGATTTAACCCAAGGGCCCTGTGAATGCTAGGCAGAGGAACTCTACCACTGTGCTATACCAGATCATTGTTTCTTCTTTTTAATTTGACACAGGGTCTCAAGATTAAGTTGCCCAAATTGACCTTGAAGATACTCTATAGCCCAGGCAGGCTCTGGACTTATGATACTTCTGCCTCAGCCTCCAGAATGGCTGGGATCACAAGCCTGTCCACCAGGTTCAGCTGAAATTTCAAACTGGGGAATCAAAATCTAATTTGATTTCCATCACTGAAAGTTAACTAAGAATTGTTGTTACTATTGTTTATTTGCTGGAAATGAAGCAATTTTTTTTAATATTTTTTGTTCACTTTTTATTTATTTATTTGAGAGCAACAGACCCAGAGAGAAAGACAGATAGAGGGAGAGAGAGAGAATGGGCGCGCCAGGGCTTCCAGCCACTGCAAACGAACTCCAGACGCATGTGCCCCCTTGTGCATCTGGCTAACGTGGGACCTGGGGAACCAAGCCTCGAACCGGGGTCTCCAGCCCCGAAATGAAGCAATTTTAAAACATAAAAATAGGCCAGGTGTGTTGGCACATGCCTTTAATCCCAGTACTTAGGAGGCAGAGGTAGGAGGATTGCCTAGAGTTCTTGGCCACCCTGAATCTACATAGTGAATTCCAGGTCAGCCTGAGCTAGCATGAGACCCTACCTCAGAAAAAAGGAAAATTAAAAATAAAAATAAAAATAAGGGCTGGAGAGATGGCTTAGCGGTTAAGCGCTTGCCTGTGAAGCCTAAGGACCCCGGTTCGAGGCTCGGTTCCCCAGGTCCCACGTTAGCCAGATGCACAAGGGGGCGCACGCATCTGGAGTTCGTTTGCAGTGGCTGGAAGCCCTGGTGTGCCCATCCGCTCTCTCTCCCTCTGTCTTTCTCCCTGTGTCTGTCACTCTCAAATAAATAAATAAATAGCGAACAAAAAAAAATTTTTAAAAAAAGACAATGAGAAGGCACACAGGACAAAAGAATTTACAAGACCTTCCATATTTCTGGATTGTGAAAATAGCTACATGACCCAAAGTGATTCAGTCATTTCAAAACATATGTCTGGGCGGGGGGGCTGGAGAGATGGCTTGGTGGTTAAACGCTTGCCGGTTAAGGACCCCAGTTCACGGTTCGACTCAACAGGACCCATGTTAGCCGGATGCACAAGGGGCGCATACATCTGGAGTTCATTTGCAGTGGCTGGAGGCCCTGGTGTGCCCATTCTCTCTCTCTTTCTCTCTCTCTCTCTCTCTGTCTCTCTCTGCCTCTTTCCCTCTCTCAAAAAAATAAATAAAAATATTAAAAATAAAAATAAATGATGACAAGACAAAGCATTCCTAAATACATATATTCAATGGTTAAGAATAATCTGCTTGTTCTCTTTCTCAACAGCTGACAGATTCTAAATAAAGAACGATTTCTAGTTGTAAAAAGTAACAAAAGGGGGCTGAAAAGATGGCTTAGCAGTTAATGTGCTTGCCTGCAAAGCCTAAAAAATCCTGCTTGAATTCTGCAGTGATACTAGCATGAGCAATCCATTCTCTCTCTCTCTCAAAAAAAAAAAAAAAAAAAAAAAAAAAGTTAACACCTTTAAAATAAAAGCAACAGAAGGGGCCCGGCTTGGTGGCGCGCACTTTTTTTTTTTTAATATATATTTTTTTTAACTTATTTGAGAGCGACAGACACAGAGAGACAGACAGATAGAGGGAGACAGAGAGAATGGGCCAGGGCTTCCAGCCTCTGCAAACGAACTCCAGACGCGTGCACCCCCTTGTGCATCTGGCTAACGTGGGACCTGGGGAACCGAGCCTCGAACCGGGGTCCTTAGGCTTCACAGGCAAGCGCTTAACCGCTAAGCCATCTCTCCAGCCCAGTAGCGCACACTTTTAATCCCAGCACTCTAGAGAGGCAGAGGTAGGAGGATTGCTGTGAATTTGAGGCTACCCTGAAACTACATAGTGAATTCCAGGTCAGCCTGGCCTAGAGTGAAACCCTACCGTGAATTTAAAAAAAAAAAAAAAAAAAAGTAACAGAAGGGCTGGAGGGATGGCTTAGTGATTAAGGCATTGCCTGCAAAGCCAAAGAATCCAGGTTCCCTTTCCCAGGACCCAGATAAGCCAGATGCACAAAGAGGCACATGCATCTGGCGGTCATTTGCAGCAGCTAGAGGTCTTGGTGTGCCTATTTTCTCCCTCTCTCGTGCTCAAGCTAGCGCTTGCATGCTCGCTCGCTCTGTCAGGTAAATAAATAAAAAATATTTTTTAAAACGAAACAAAAATATAAGTCTGGGCGTGATGGCACACACCTTTAATCCCAGAACTCAGGAGGCAGAGGTAGGAGGATCAACGTGAGTTTGAGGACACCCTGAGACTACATAGTGAATTCCAGGTCAGCCAGGCTAGAGTGAAACTCTACCTCAAAATAAATAAATAAATAAATAAATAGTAACAAAAAATAAAATATTAAAAAATAAAAAGTACTGGGCTGAAGAGATGGCTTAGCAGTTAAGTGCTTGCGTGTGAAGCCAGAGGACCACACTTCCAGGCTCGATTCCCCAGGACCCACATTAGCCAGATGTACCAGGGGGCACATGCATCTGGAGTTCGTTTGCAGTGGCTGGAAGCCCTGGCGTGCCCATTTTCTCTCTTTCTCTCTGCTTCTTTCTCTCTCTCTCTCTATCACATAAATAAAGAAATAAAAATTAAAAGTAAAAAGTAACCTTTTTTTCAAGGTAGGGTTTCACTCTAGCCCAGGCTGACCTGAAATTCACAATGCCTCAAACTAATGGCAATCCTCCTACCTCTGCCTCTCGAGTGCTGGGATTATAAAGGCATTTGCCACAATGCCTGATTTAACAATTTTTTGGTTTGTATGTATATAATGTGTGTCTATACACATCCATGTGTCCTTGCTGCATTCTACACTGCCTGTAGTGGCCGAGCCAAATATTTGGTGTCCAGCTACGTTGCTCTTCTACCTGTCCTTATTTGTCTCTTACTGATACCACATCTTGCTATTTATCACAAGACTGGGGGGTTCTATGCTCTCTGCTCCCATTTGCAGGACTGAAGTTACAGGCACACATGGCCATACCCAGCTGTTTACATGGGATCTGTAGATTTGAACTCAGGCAGCCTCAGACCCCTCAGGCCTTCATGCTTACACAGGAAGTGCACTTAACTGCAGTTAACGTCAAAGATTATTTTTCTCGAGACAAGGTCTCACACTATGGAGCACAGGCTAGCCTTAAGCTTAACATACACTTACAATATGATCTTCACCTATCTTCAGTTACATCACCAAAGCTCAGACAGACCCCACTATCTCCCAGCACTCGAGAGGCAAAGGTAAGAAGGACATTGTGAGTTCAAGACCAGCCTGAGACTACAGAGTGAGTTCAAGGTTAGCTTACCTTGAAGAAAATAAAAAAGAAATACATGCCAGGTACAGTGAGTTCCAGGTCAGCCTACTTGGGAGGAAGGGGGGGACAGCTGGGTGTAGTAGTACCCAACATTAGTACCATTAATACCAACACTTAGGAGGCTATGATTTTGAGGCTAGACTGAGACTACATAGTGAATTCCAGGTCAGCCTGGGCTAGAGGAAGACCCTACCTCAAAACAAAAAAAAAAAAAAAAAAAAAAGCTGGAGAGATGGCATAGTGGTTAAGGCGCTTGCCTGTGAAGTTTAAGGATCCATGTTCAACTCTCCAGATCCCACATAAGCCAGACGTACAAAGGTGAGACAAGCACAAGATCACATTTTCCCACTAGGTGGCACAAGTGTCTGGAGTTCGACTGCGGTGGCTGAGGACCTGGTGCACCAATTCTCCCTCTTGCTCTTTCTAATGTAAAATTAAATTTAAAAACCAGGAAGAAGAAAAAAAAAAAAAAACAGAAGCCACCATCATCTTTATCCTGGATGATACATTCTTGTACTACCAGTTCTCCAGTGCTTGAAAACAGCTGCTTCACCTTTAGTCTATCCTATGTTATTTATGATACATACTGTTCCAGTACCTAGACAATTTCTCTATTTGGAATCCAATGCACTCCTTAACATCCAACTCCCTCCACCTTCTAGCTAATGATTAAAAGAAGAAAACATGAGGCAGGTGTGGTGGTACACACCTTTAATCCTAGCACTTGGGAGGCAGAGGTAGGAGGATCACTGTGAGTTTGAGACCACCCTGAGACTACATAGTGAATTACAGGACAGCCTGGACTACAGCAAGATCCAACCTTGTAAAAGCATATATATGTGTGTGTGGAATACTTCACGAATTTGCATGACATCCTTGTGCTGGGACTAGGTTAATCTTCTCTGTGTCATTCCAATTTTAGTATATGTGCTGTTAAAATGAGCACTAGCTAATGACTTTTTCTCAACTAGTGGCTTTACTTTAAACATTGCCTCTTCAGTAAAGTTCACCACCTCCCTGCTCCTACAACAGTCAAATCAGTTCTATCATTTACAACCAGTTGCCCTAACTTTTCATAGTATTTAATGCAATTTAAAATTACTTTTGTTTTCATTTGTTAGAGAGAAAAAGAGAGGAGAGAGAGAATGGGTGCATCAGGGCCTCCAGTGACTGCAAATGAACTCCAGATGCATGTGCCACCTTATGCATCTGGCTCACATGGGATCTGGGGAATCAAACCTGGGTTCTTAGGCTTCACAGGCAAGTGCCTTAACCTCTAAGCCATCTCTCCGGTGCCTAAAATTATTACTTTTTTGGTTTAGGAGTTTTATTAATGTAATTTTACTTACTAGATCATAAACGCTATAAAGGTGGGATATAATGACACAGTAATCAAGAGCTCAGAACCAGCATACAGTAGGTGCTTAGTAACAATTTACTGAAGACAAGGCTAGGGAGATAGCTCAGCTGGAAAAGTGCTTGCACGCATGAGGACTGAGTTTGATCCCCAGAATCTACATGGGGGCGGGGGGCAAAGATGCAGTGGTACACACTTATAACCCACCACTGGGGAAACAGAAACCATTGTAACCTTGGGGCTTGCTGGCCAATAAGTGTAGCCTAATTGTAGAATTTCAACCAACGAGACACCCTATCTTGGAAAAAGAAAAGGTGAACCATACTCCTGGAGAAGCCCTAACCTGTTATCTGGCCACCATAAGCACATATGCACATAAGCACCAGGGATAGCATCTAGTGCTGGAAAGTGCTACATGAGCTACTGGGGGAAAGTGGCAAACACCCTGACAGGACATATACATCAGTGGCACACAGCCTAGGTGGGTAACCAATAGCTTTCAGATTGGTTAAGAGATCCGCTCACGATAAAGGAACACATATCTGGAGTTGGGAACCAGATCAGAATCCTATGGAGACAAAGATTATGCTGTCTAGTGCCAAACTCTCATTACTCTTTGGCTAAAAGAGAGGTTACATACATCAAATTCTCACTAAATTAATAATGCCGATCCCAGTTAAACTATGCTGACTTCACTCTCCACTAGAGAATCTGTTCTTCTTTTTCAGAAGGTAGGGAGATCTAAGGAGATAAAGTACCCCTTGCACTTCAGCCAAGCCACAGCTGAATCCACAGAAGAATAGAGACCAGCAAGAGCGCTACTTCCTTGCTGAACCTGATAATCAGTGCCAGAGTGAAGGAGACAGACCCTGAGGAGACTCAAGATACCTACCAAAGTAGAGATCCAGAGGCTCCTAAGAGCTCATCCTGAAGTAAACTTAAGACTCACCCACTATGACTCAGGAAATTTTGCAGAAGAGGGGAAGGAAAGACTGTAAGAGCCATAGGTTGAGACATCATGCCCAGAGGCTTTGCCTCCCCCCAAAATAACTGACTACTGCTCCCACAACACATAAACCACAACCCATGGGGAATACCTACAACCCCAATGAGAAGCGTCCCCAGTTGAATAGGGGCAGAGATAAGGGAAAAGAGGGTACCAACACATGAAATATCCATACAAAAATGCTGTTAATAATAATAAATTCAAAAAAAGAAGGGGGCATAGAAGATAAAGAGGCACAAAGAGAGGAAGGAAAAGATAAAAACAGAGATGGAGAAGACACAGAGGAAAAAAAGGCAAAAAGGAGGGCAGGAGGGAGGAAAAGGAGAGAAAGAAAGAAAGAATGTGCTGAGGCAGCCAGACATGGTGGTACATGCTGATAATGCCAGCTCTCAAAAAAAAAAAAAAAACAAGGACAGGGTTAGAGAGATGACTCAAAGCACTCACCACTCAAGCTGGAATACCCAAGTTTGATTCCAGACCCATGTAATAAGCCAGGGGTCCTCATGAACTCTGAAGGCAGAGGTAGGAGGATCACTGTGAGTTAGAGGTCAGCCTGAGAGTACATAGTAAATTCCAGGTCAGCCTGGGCAACAGCAAGACCCCTACCTAAAAAAAAAAAAAAAACTGGGCGTGGTGGCACACACCTTTAATACCAGCACTTGAGAGGCAGAGGTAGGAGGATCACCATGAGTTTGAGGACACACTGAAAATACAGAGTGAAATCCAGGTCAGCCTGGGCTAGAGTGAGACTCTACCTTGAAAAAAAAGGGGGGGGGGGGGAATGGACTGGTGGGCTGGATAGAGGTAGTTTAGCAGTTAAGGTGCTTGCCTGCAAGGCCTAAGAACTCATGTTCAACTCTCCAGATCGCAGATAGGCCAGACACACAAAGACAAAGCAAATGAAAAGTCACACAAGCCCACTAGGTGGCACAAGCATCTGGAGTTCAATTGTGGTGCCTGAAGTCCTAGCACACTTATTCTCTCTCTCTAAAAATAATAATAATGTAGTGCCAAGTGTGGTGGTACACAGGAGGCAGAGGTACGAGGATCACCATGAGTTTGAGGCCAGCTTGGACTAGAGTGATCCCCTACCTCAAAATAGGGTAAGGGGGGCTGGAGAGATGGCTTAGTCATTAAGGCACTTGCCTACGTAGCCTAAGGACCCAGCTTCTGCTCTCCAGGTCCCACATAAGCCAGATGCACAAGGTGAAGCAAGTGCACAGGTTATACAAGCACACAAGATGGTGCATGCATATGGAGTTCAACTGCAGCAGCTGAAAGCCCACACACACCAAGTCTCTCTCTCTCTCTCTTTTCTTTCTCTCTCTTTTTCTTTTTTTTTTTTTTTTTAAGGTAGGGTTTCCCTCGAGTCTAGGCTGACCTAGAATGCATTCTATATTCTCAGGGTGACCTCAAACTCACAGCAATCCACCATGCCCGGCCCTCTTTGTATTATTATTATTTTTTTTTTTAATGAGAGATTGAGAGCAAGAGAGAGAAGAGAAACTGGGCATGGTGGCGCACACCTTTAATCTCAGCACTCAGGAGGCAGAGGTAGGAGGATTGCCTTGAGTTCAAGGCCACCCTGAGACTACATAGTGAATTCCAGGTCAGCCTGGACTACAGTGAAACCCTACCTCGGGGGAAAAAAAAAAGACTGGAAAGATGGAAAGATGGCTTAGCAGTTAAGGTACTTGTTTGCAAAGCCAAAGGACCCAGGTTCAACTCCTCAGAAATAATAAAGAAAAACCAGTCAGAATTACTAGCAATTAAGAACACAGTTAATGAAATACAAAACTGTAGAAAATCTCACCAGTAGAATGGATGAAGGAGAGGACAGAATATCTAAACTAGAAGACTAGGTGGCAGATCTAATACAGTCCAACAAAGAGAAAGACAAACTAAAAGGAAAGTATGAATAGGAATACAAGATATTCGTGACACTATGAAAAGATCAAACATCACGCTGAAGAGATGGCTTAGCAGTTAAGCACTTGCCTGTGAAGCCTATGGACCCTGGTTCAAGGCTCAATTCCCAAGGACCTACATTAGCCAGATGCACAAGGGGGCACATACGTCTGGAGTTCGTTTGCAGTGGCTGGAGGCCCTGGTGTGCCCATCTCTCTCTCTCTTTCTCTGTCACTTTCAAATAAATAAATATTAAAAAAAAAAAGATCAAACATAAGAACTCAGGGTATAGAACTAGGAGAAGAATTTCACTCCAAAGGCATAGTAGGTGTCTTCAACAAAACCATAAAAGAAAACTTCCCTGAAATTGGGAAAGAGGTGCCAATGCAGATACAAGAATCCTTTAGAACACCAACCAGACAAATCCTGGAAAGAGCCTCTCCTCGCCATATTATAATCAAACTACCAAACACACAAACCAAAGAACATATACTGAAAGCAGTTAGAGAGAAAAATCAAGTTACCTACAAAGGCAAGCCCATCAGGATCACAGCAGATTACTCAACACAAACTTTCAAAGCTAGAAGGGCTTGGAGTGATGTATTCCAAGTTCTGAATGATAACAACTGTCAACCAAGGTTACTTTATCCTGCAAAGCTATCCATTCACATAGACAGAGAAATAAGAACATTCCACAACAAAAGCAGGCTAAAGGATATTTGAAGACAAAACCATCTCTACAGAAAATACTTGAAAGAATCCTCCATGCTGAAGAGAAAGAAAAGCACACATATAAGGAACCTGGGAAAAACAAACAATACTAGTTAACACGAGAGCAAAAAGCCGGAAGAACTACAAAAAAATGGCAAAAATAAATACATACCTTTCAATAATCTCTCTTAATATCAATGGCCTCAATGCCCCAACCAAAAGACATAGGTTTGCAAACTGGGTTAAACAGCAGGATCCTTCAATTTGTTGCTTCCAAGAAACTCACCTTCCTACAAAGGATGAACACTATCTTAGGGTGAAAAGTTGGAAAACGGTGTTTCAAGCAAATGGGCCTAGAAAACAAGCAGGGGTTGCTATCCTAATATCTGACAAGGTAGACTTCAGTCCAACGTTAGTCAAGAAAGACAAGGAATGTCACTTTATATTGATTAAAGGCACCCTCCAACAGGAGGACATTACAATCCTAAACATATATGCACCTAACATGAGGGCTCCCAAATCCATCAAACAAACACTATTAGAACAAAGGTCTCAGATAACACTAAACACAGTGGAAGTGGGTGACTTCAACACCCTACTCTCATCAATTGACAGGTCATCCCGGGGAAAAATAAACAGAGAGGCATCTGGATTAAATGAGGTCATAGAAGAAATGAACCTAACATATATACAGGACATTTCATCCAAATGCTGCAGAATATACATTCTTTTCAGCAGCACATAGAGCATTCTCTAAAATAGACCATATATTAGGACACAAAGCAAATCTTAACAAATACAGGATAACTGAAATAAATCCTTGCAGTCTATCTGACCACAATGGAATCAAACTACAAAACAATAGCAAGAAAAGCTTAAGAACATACACAAAATCATGGAAACTAAACAACACACTACTAAATGATGAATGGGTCAATGAAGAAATCAAGAAGGAAATCAAATAATTCATAGTGTCAAGTGATAATGAGAACACAACATACCAAAATCTCTGGGACACAATGAAGGCAGTCCTAAGAGGGAAATTAATAGCTTTAAGTGCCTATGTTAAGAAATTAGAAAAGTCGCAAGTAAACAACCTAATGCTTCACCTTAAAAGCCTTGGAAAAAGAACAAGACAAACTGAAAATCAGTAGACAGGAAGAAATAATAAAGATTAGGGCAGAAATTAATGAAGTAGAAACAAAAAAAAAATCCAAAGAATCAATGAAACAAAGAGTTGGTTCTTTGAAAGGATAAACAAGATTGATAAACCCTTAACAAATCTGAACAAAAGAAAGAGAGAAGAGACACAAATTAATAAAATTAAAGAAGAAAAAGGCAACATCACAACAGATAAGAGAGAAATTCAAACAAATCATAGGGACATACTATAAAAACATATGCTCCACTAAGTATGAAAATATGAATGATTTCCTTGATTAAAAGACCTACCTAAATTAAATCAAGATGAGGTTAATCACTTAAATAGACCTAATACAAGTATGGAGATCGAAGCAGTTATCAAAACTCTCCCAACTAAAAAAAGTCCAGACCCAGATAGACTCACTAGTGAATTTTACCAGACCTTCAGGGAAGAACTAACACCACTGGCTTCTTAAGCTTTTCCATAAAATAGAAAAAGAAGGAATCCTACCAAACTCCTTCTACGAAGCCAGCATCACCCTGATACCAAAACCAGGCAAAGATAGAACAAAAAAAGAAAATTACAGACCAATCTCCCTCATGAACATAGATGCAAAAATTCTCAACAAAATATTGGCAAACAGAATACAAGAGTATATCAAAAAGATCATTCACCCTGACCAAGTAGGCTTTATCCCAGAGATGCAGGGATGGTTCAACATACGCAAATCGATAAATGTAATACATTATATAAATAGACTGAAGGACAAAAATCTCATGATCATCTCATTGGACGCAGAAAAAGCATCTGATAAAATCCAACATCCCTTCATGATAAAAGTCCTACAGAGTCTGGGAATAGAAGGAACATATCTCAATATAATAAAGGCTATTTATGACAAGCCTACAGCCAACATATTACTAAATGGGGAAAAACTGGAAGCTTTTCCACTAAAATCAGGAACAAGACGAGGGTGTCCACTGTCCCCACTTTTATTTAATATAGTACTGGAAGTCTTAGCCATAACAATAAGGCAAAAAACACACATAAAAGGGATACAAATTGGAAAGGAAGAGATCAAGTTATCATTATGTACAGATGACATGATTCTATACAGAAAGGGCCCTAAAGACTCTACCAGCAAACTGTTAGAGCTGATAAACACCTACAGCCATGTAGCAGGATACAAAATAAATAAACAGAAATCACTACCCTTCCTATATGCTATCAACAAACATACAGAAAATGAAAATATTTAGCCAGGCATGGAGGCACATGTCTTTAATCCCAGCACTTAGGAGGCAGATAGAGGAGGATCACCCTGAGTTTGAGGCTACCCAGGTCTTGTATATATATAAAAACACACACATACACAAAAGATTTTTTTAAGCAAACTAAAGGTAATGAAACTATATTTTATACAAAAGTTATCTATAGTGGTTTGATTCAGGTATTTCTCATAAATATGTGTTCTGAATAATAGCTGGTGGCAATTTGGGAATAAAAGCCTCTTAGAGGCAGTGTATTGTTGTAACAGGCTTACGGGTGTTACAGCCATCTTCCCCTTGCCAGTGTTTGGCACACTCTTCCTGCTGTTGTTGACCACCTCATGTTAGCCAGGAGACAATGTCCACCCTCTCTCTGCTCATGCCATCGTTTTCCCCTGTCTTCATAGGGTTTCTCCTCGAGATGGTAAGCCAAAATAAACCCTTTCCTCCCACAGGCTGCTCCTGATCAGGTGTTTTCTGTCAGCAATGAGAAGCTAACTGTAACAATGTCCTAGGCACTATTTCAAGATTTATAATTTAAAATTTATATTATAATAAAATTGTAGACCATACAATGTTACAAGGTTAGAATGCCCAAAAATATAGACACAAAAATAATTGTTGCTTTTGTTTGAGGATGAAGAGGTACAATATAAATATACTATACCCGAAGTTAAGAGATCTGTTTGCTCCAACATAAATTAGTCAAAAAGTCTGTGACCTAGTGGCTCAAATGTAGTGCATCTAACTTAAAATTGATTGAAAAATCTTAATCGAGTCCTTTCATTTCTCTGGGGCTATTTCCTCATATATAAGAAATTTATTTTCAGATGGCAGTGACCTTGGATGACTCAGGAGACATCATGGTGCTGAGAAGTGACAGGAGTGCTCAGCACTGCAATATCTATCACACCTTCCAAGGCTCAGGGTCCATTGTGGAAGAGGTGGTGGAAAGAATGTAAGAGCCAAAGGAAGGATAGGACTCCTTACAACATGCTCCCTCCATACACAAAATGGCCTGGATATCCATGAGGTCACAGTACCTGACACTACCTACACAAGACCAACATAATAGGAAGAAAAGATGATGGCATCAAAATAAAAGAGAGGCCATGTGTGATGGCACATGCCTTTTATCCCAGCACTTGGGAGGCAGAGATAGGAGGATCACCATGAGTTCAAGGACACCCTGAGACTACATAGTGAATTTAGTGAATTCCAGGTCAGCCTGGGCTAGAGTGTGACCCCACCTCAAAAAAAAAAAAAAGAAGAAGCAGAGCCTTCTTGGAGGCAATGTCACTGGGGATGGGCTTCTGAAAGGTTACTACCCAGCCAAACTTGCTGTTTAGCTTTCTTTTTACTCCCTCCCTGCTATGACAATGTGAGGCCTGCTGTCTACTCCTACCATTCTTTTCCCACCATAATAGACTTTCCCTGGAAATTATAAGTCAAAATAAATCTTTTCCTTCCCTAAGCTGCTTCTGGCCAAGTATTTTCCCCCAACAAGAAAGTAACTGATAAAAGGATTATAGTAAGTGAGGTAACCCAGGCCCAGAAAGCCAAACGCCACATGTTCTCTCTCATATGTGGATCCTAGCTACAGATGACTGGCCTTCTGCGTGAGAATGAAAATACTTAGTAGCAGAGGCCAGTAAGTTAAAAAGGAGACATAAAGGGAAGAGAAAGGAAGGGAGGAGGGTACTTAATAGGTTGATATTGTATATATGTAAGTACAATGATTGTTATGGGGAGGTAATATGATGGAGAATGGAATTTCAAAGGAGAAAGTGTGGGGGGGAGGGAGGGAATTAACACGGGATTTTTTTATAATCATGTAAAATGCTAATAAAAATTTAAAAATTTTAAAAAAAGAAAGTAACTGATAAAGCAATGTAAGTAAATTATAGATATCTTGCAAAATTTTACTCACCAGAAGTTAAATCTTTATAGTTTTGCTGGTTTGTTAAAACCTGAGTAAGAACAGACCTCATTGCTCCTCCCATTTTAGTTAGGTCTTCCAAAAAGGAAATTTGAGGTTCCAAAAGCTGAAGGACTTTGTTCAGATCTTTTTCTGATGGTACATCAGCAGCTAAAAACAAAAAAGTATTTACATGTAAATGTGGAGATAGACACACACACATATATGCATATGTATGTATATTTACACAAACATTAAGATTATCTTAATTTAAATTATTCGGTTGACACACACCTTTAATCCCAGCACTCAGGAGGCAGAGGTAGGTGAATTGTCAAGAGTTTGAGGCCAGCATGAGACTACATAGTGAATTCCAAGTCACCCGGAGCTAAAGTGAGACCCTGCCTCAAAAACCAAAAAAATAAAGTATTTTGTTGGGCTGGAGAAATGGTTTAGTGGTTAAGGCACTTGCCTGCAAAGCCAAAGGACCCAGGTTCAATTCTCCAGGACCCACATTAGTCGAATGCACAAGGTGGTGCATACATCTGGAGTTTCTTTGCAGTGGCTAGAGGCCTTGGCATGCTCATTCATTCTCTCTGGCGCGCGCTCAATCGCTCGCTTGTTCTCAAACAAATAAAAATAAAGATAAAATATTTTGTTCAGAATCATATTTTATTCCTTTAATCATATTGTCCTTGGAGCTGGAGAGATGGCTCAGCGCTTAAAAGTGCTTGCCTGCAAAGTCCACAAGTATGGATTCAATTCCCCAGCACCCACGTAAAGCCAGACACACAAAATGATGCATGCATCTAGAGAGTTCATTTGTAAAGGCATGAAGCCCTGGCATACCAATACACACTGTCGCTCTCAAATAAATCAATAAAAATGTGTTTAAAAAATTGTACTGATGGGCGGGAGGAATGGCTTAGTGGTTAAGGTGTTTGCCTGCAAAGCCAAAGGACCCAGATTCAATTCCCCAAGACCCACGTTAGCTAGATGCACAAGGGGGCGCATGCATCTGGAGTTCGTTTGCAGTTGCTGAAGGCCCTGGCGCGCCCATTCTCCACCCACCCCTGTCAAAAAAAATAAAGAGATAAAAATATTTTTAAAAAAATTGGTGCTGGGGAAATGGCTTAGCACTTATGGCGTTGGCCTACAAAGCCTAAGGACCCTGGTTCATTTCTCCAGGACCCATGTAAGCCAGATGCACAAGGGGCCACATACATCTGGAGTTCATTTGCAGTGGCTGGAGGCCCTGGCGTGCCGATTTTGTCTGTCTCTGTCTACCTCTTTCTCTCTCTCAAACAAATAAACGAAATATTTTTAAAAATCGTATTGAGCCAGGCATGGTGGTGCATGCCTTTAATCCCACCACTCAGGAGGCAAAGGTAGGAGGATCACCATGAGTTCAAGACCTGCCTAGCACTACAAACTGAATTTCAGTTCAGCCTGGGCTAGAAAGAGGCCCTACCTCAAAAAACAAATTGTACTGGGGCTAGAGAGATGACTTAGCAGTTAAGGCACTTGCTTACAAACCCAAAGGACCCAAGTTTGATTTCCCAGAACCCATGTAAGCCAGATGCACAAGGTGGAACATGCATCTGGAGTTAATTTGCAGTGGCTAGAGACTCTAGTGTGCCCATTCTCTCCCTGCCTCCCCCTTTTCCCTCTTTCAAACAAATAAATGAAAATAAAATATATATTTTTTTAATTATATTGGTCCTGGGCTAAAGCAAGACCCTACTTTGAAAAACCACACACAAAAAAAAAATCATATTGGCTTAAATAATAATACTTTATAATCAAAATTAGTATCTGTCCAACACCCAGCCTATGGTTGATTTACTCAGGAATTTAGTCATTTGAAAAAAGATGATGAGGGCCGGGCATGATGGTACACGCCTTTAATCCCAGCACTCGGGAGGCAGAGGTAAGAGGATCGCCGTGAGTTCAAGGGCCATCCTGAAACTACACAGTGAGTTCCACATCAGCCTGGGCTAGTGTGAAACCCTACCTCAAAAAACCAAAAGGAAAAAAAAAAAAAGGCTGGAGGGATGGCTTTGTGGTCAAGGTGTTTGCCTGCAAAGCCAAAGGACCCAGGTTCAGTTCCCTAGGACCCACGTTAGCCAGATGCACAAGGGGGCGCACACATCTGGAATTTGTTTGTAGTGGCTGGAGGCCCTGGGACACCCATTCTCATTCTCTCTTTCTTTCTCTGTCAAATAAATAAATAAAAATAAAATACTTTTTTTTAAAAAAAGATGAGGGCTGAAGTGATGGCTTAGAAGTTAAGGCACTTGCCAGCAAAGCCAAAGGACTTAAGTTCAATTCCCCCGAACTCATGTAAGCCAGATGCACAAGGGCGCACACACGTCTGGAGTTTGTTTACAGAGGCTGGATGCCCTGGTATGCCCATTCTCTCTCTCTCAAAAAAATAAAAAAAAAATTTTTTAAATAGAAAGAAGGAGCCAGGCGTGGTGAGGCATGCCTTTAATCCCAGCATTCGGGATGCAGAGGTAGGAGGATCACCGTGAGTTCGAGGTCACCCTGAGACGACAGAGTGAATTCTAGGTCAACCTGAACTAGAGTGAGACCCTAACTCGAAAAACCAAAAAAAAAAAAAAAAAAAAAAAGAAAGAAAGAAAGAAGGAAAGAAGGGAGCCGGGCATGGTGGCGCATGCCTTTGATCCCAGCACTTGGGAGGCAGAGGTAGGAGGACTGCCAGGAGTTCAAGGCCACCATAAGACTATATAATAAATTCCAGGTCAGTCTAGGCTAAAGTGAGACCCTACCTCGAAAAACAAAAGACAACCAAAAGAAAAAAGAAAAAAATAGAAACAAGGGCTGGAGAGATGCCTTAGCGGTTAAGGCACATGCCTGCAAAGCCTAAGGACCCCAGTTCAATTCTCCAGGTCCCATGTAAGCTAGATACACATGGTGGCACATGTGTCTGGAGTTTGTTTGCAGTGGCTAGAGGCCCTGGCGCGCCCATTCTCACTCTCTCTCTGTCTCTCTCTACCTCTCTCTGTCTCTAATAAATATAAATAATCTTTTTTAAAAAAGAAAGAAAAAAGATGAAACCAGGAAGGTGGCATACATCTTTAATCTCAGGTAGTAGGACTGCCATGAGTTATTTCAAGGCCAGTTTGGGGTACACAGTGAGTTGCAGGTCAACCTGGGTTACAGTGAGACTCTCCCTCAGAAGGAAGGGAAGAAGGAAGGAAGGGAGGGAGGGAAGGAGGGAGGGAGGGAGGGGGGAGGAGGGGGAGAGGAGATGGGGAGGGGACAGGGGGAAAGGGGGAAAGGGGGAAAGGAAAAAGGAAAAGGAAAAGGAAAAGGAAAAGGAAAAGGAAAAGGAAAAGGAAAAGGAAAGGAAAGGAGGAAGGAAGGAAGGAGAGCAGAGCAGAGCAAAACAAAACAGGACTAGAGCAATGGTTTAGTGGTTAAGGTGCTTGCTTGCAAAGCCTAACAAACCACATTCGATTCCCCAGAACTCATGTAAAGCCACATTCTCAAAATGGTGCATGTATCTGGAGTTTGTTTGCAGTGAATTGAAGCCCTGGAGTGGCCACTCTGTCGGTATCCGTTCTTTTTATCCCTCTCTGTTTACAAGTAGTAAATACATTTAAAAAAGGGGGAGGCACTGGAGAGAAGGATCAGTAAGTAGTTAAATGCACTTGCTTACAGAGCCTGATGTCCTGTGTTCAATTCCTCAGTACCCATGTAAACCAAGATACACAATGTGGTGCATATGTCTGAAGTTCGTTTGCAATGGCAGGAGGCCCTGGTGCATCCATTTTCTCTCTCTCTCTCTGTTTGTAAATATAATTTTTTTTATTTTTTAATTAAAATTAAAAGTAAATGAAAAAAGGATAAGATTAAATACATGACCCATAAGGTATTAGGAATTGAACTTCACCTGGCTTGGTGGCATATGCCTTTAATCTGAGCACTTTGGAGGCAGAAATAGGCTACAGAGTGAATTCCAGATCAGCGTGGGCTAGAGAGAGACCCTACCCTGAAAAAACAAAAACAAACAAAAAACCTAGAATTTAATTTCTATAAGATTTCTGACAGTTTGGGTCATGCACTTCCAGATATATAAATGTTATCACATAAGGTAAAAATTTTATAAAGTTTTTTTAAGTTTTTTATTTTATTTTAATTTAGTTTAGAGAGAGAGAGAGAGAACTGAGATATTAAAAAGACTACTTCCTAAAATAAAACAAGATAAAATTCAACATATTGAGAGTAGTAAAAGAGAGTAGTAAAAGACAGTAGTAAGAAGGACAAAATTATGTCCAGTCCATATTTAAACCAGTACAGCAAATTAAGCCATTTCCTATCATATTCCAAAAATACAGATTCCTGGTTGTTGAAGGTCATAGCAAGCAAAATGAGGGCAAAGTGCTTTGTAAACAAGAGCAATTTTACTAAAAATTTAACTACTATGAAACAAGGTATGTCTAGAAGCAAGAAAGTTTTTTTAATATTTGTCTAGTAACTGAGAAAAATATTAAAAATGAAAGAAAAAGGGCTGGAGGGATGATTTAGTGGTTAATGCACTTGTCTGGAAAGCCAAAGAATTCAATTCCTCAGGACCCATGTAAGCCAGATGTACAAGATGGCTCATGCATCTGGAATTTGTTTGCAGTAGCTGGAGGCCCTGGTGTGCCCATTCTCTCTGTGTGCGTGCACGTGTGTGTGTGTGTGTCTCATTCAATAAACAAAAATAAAAAATTGGGGCTGGAGAGATGGCTTAGTGGTTAAGCACTTGCCTGTGAAGCCTAAAGACCCCAGTTCAAGGCTCAATTCCCCTGGACCCACATTATCCAGATGCACAAAGTAGTGCACATGTCTGAAGTTAGTTTGCAATGGCTGGAGGCCCTGGTGCACCCATTCTCTCTCTCTCTCTCTGCCTCTTTCTCCCTCTGTCTGTTGCTCTCAAATAAATAAATAAAAATAAAAAATTTTTAAAAATAAAGAAAAAATAAAATAATTTTTTAATGAAAGAACAGAGCTGGAGAGATGGTTTAATGGTTAAGGCGTTTGCCTGAAAAGCCAAAGGATCCCAGTTTGATTCTCCAGGACTCAAATAAGCCATATGCTGCACAAGGAGGTATAAGCATCTGGAGTTCATTTGCTGGAGTTCAATGGCTGGAGGCCCTGGCATGCACATTCTCTCTCTCCCTCTCTCTATCTTTCCCTCCCTACATCTTTCTCTCTCTCAAATAAATAAATAAAATATATTTTTAAAAAATGAAAGAATAGGGCTGGAGAGATGGCTTAGCAGTTAAGTGCTTGTCTGTGAAGCCTAAGGACCCCGGTTCGAAGCTCAATTCCCCAGGACCCACGTTAGCCAGATGCACAAGGGGGCGCACGAGTCTGGAGTTCGTTTGCAGTGGCTGGAGGCCCTGGCATGCCCATTACCTCTTTCTCTTTCAACCTCTTTCTCTCTCTGTCGCTCTCAAGTAAATAAATTAAAAATAATAGATGGTTTAAAGAAGCTGAAAGTGGGCTACTGAGATGGTTTAGTGGTTACAGGTGCTCGCTTGCAAAGCATGGCAGTCTGAGTTCAAATAAAGAGGTAAACAGAAAGAGAGCTTATCCATGACTGAGCAAAAGTGAAAAGGAGAAGCCAGGCATGGTGGTGCACACCACCCTGAGATTACATAGTGAATTCCACGTCAGCCTGGGCTATAGCAAGACCCTACCTTAAAAAATGGAAAGATACAAGAAAAGAGGGCTGGAGAGATGGCTTAGCAGTTACGGTGCTTCCCTGCAAAGTCTAAGAACCCATGTTCAACTCCAAATCCCACCTAAGCCAGATGTATAAAAGTGAGGCAAATACAAGGTCAAACATGCCCACTAGGTGGCACAAGCCTAGAGTTCATTTTTCAGTGGCTGAGGCCCTGGCATGCCAATGCTCTCTCTCTCCCTGTCTCTCTCCCTAAAAAATAAAATTAAAATTAACAAAAATTTTAAAAAAGGAAAAAAGGAGCTCAGGGACCTGTGTGTCCTGAAAAGAGAACATCAATTTCATTCAATATCTTGTCAACTCTAAAACCTTGCATTCTCAGTAGAAAGCTAATCCTATGTGCTACACAATTGTACCTTCTCCCCATAGACTTGGATTATAAGGCTCTACATGTTTAATTGATGTTTGATCTTGGTTTCCAAGAGCTCCAACACAAGCTCTAATAATTAGGAAAAAAAAAATTTATTGAGATGGGGAGGGGATATGATGGAGAATAGAATTTCAAAGGGGAAAAGGGGAGAGGGAGGTATTACCATGGGATATTTTTTATAATCATGGAAAATGTTTTAAAAATTGAGAAAAAAATAAAATAAAATTTAAAAACATAGTAATTAGGAAAAACAAAACCTAAAGCAACTGTGAACCCACAAGATATCTGAGCATCCATGAGCCTGAATTTATAGTTAGCTCATAAACTAATACAGTTTTTAGGTTTAAGTTGTTTTTCTTTTTACAGTCAGAAATTAGTGCTGAGCACAAATTAAAATAAAGAAAAACAATTGCTGGGCATGGTGCTGCATGCCTTTAATCCCAGCACAAAGGAGGCAGACGGAGGAGTATCACTGTGAGTTTCAAGATCAACCTGGGTTACAGTGAGACCCTACCTCAAAAAAATGTAAGAAGGAAAGAAGAGAGAGAGGAGGAGGAAGGAATAGAGGAGAGAGGGAGGGAAGGAAGAAGGGAGGGATTTTATGAACCTGCACTCATGAAGGTCGTCTTTAGGTAAAAATGTTTCTTGAAGAGGACTGCCATGAGGTCAAGGCCACCCTGAGACTTACATAGTGAATTTCAGGTCAGCCTGGGCTAAAGCAACTCTACCTCAAAAAAAAAAAAAAAGAGCAAATGGTGAGGCTCAAGTTAGAATAAGAGGGAAAATATCAAAGCAGAGACCAAGAAATTCAGAGGAGAAATGAGTAATGAAAGTTACACTCCAAGGCCGGGCGTGGTGGCCCACACCTTCAATCCCAGCACTCAGGAGGCAGAGGTAGGAGGATCACCATGAGTTCAAGGCTACCCTGAGACTACATAGGGAATTCCAGATCAGCCTGGGCTACAGTGAAACCTCGCCTCAAGGAACAAAAAAAGAAAAGAAAAAAGAAATTTACACTCCAGCTGAGCAGCTCCTGAACAACTTCAGGCACTTTCCACAACCCCTTCTCTCCCAACGATCAGCATAAGGAATCACTGGAGCTATTAGGACACCAAGGAATCCCAGCCACCCCAAGCCAGATTCCAGCATCCAGCACAGCAGATCCCCTGCCCCAACCAGCCAAACTGAGCCCACAGCACAACAAAAAGGGAACCAGGAGGGCACACAGATAGATGAAAATGGAGGCCATCCCAAAAGGTAATGAGGCCTATATATCCAAAGCCAAGTGTATAGGCCTGCACCAGAAGTGCTAACCACTCCTTCCATATCAAGGCAGGTTATGTGTTAAACTTGACTGATACACTTTTGGTGAGCTTTACCATTCCTAAAAAAGCTGTGTTTTGGGGTCAACTTTTGTTTTTGATATTTCCTGGTTTATAATGTCTTTTTTCTTGGGGGCAGGGTCTCACTCAGGCCCAGTCTGAGGATAGTAGGAAGAGAATTTGATCCAAAGGCATAGTAGGTATTTTCAAAACAATCACAGAAGAAAATTCCCCCCAAATAGGGAGAGATGCCAATACATATACAGCAAGCATTTAGAACACCAAACAGGCAAAACCAGGAAAGTACCTCTCCTCGCTATATTATAATTAAACTACTAAACACACAAACTGAAGAAAATATATTGAAAGCAGTTAGAAAAGGCAAAGTCACAGATGATTACTCAACACAAACTTTAAAAGCCACAGGGCTTGTAATGATGTATTCCAAGTTCTGAAAGATAACAACTGTCAACCAAGATGGCTATCATAATTGATAGAGAAATAATGCTTTCCACAACAAAAACAGGCTAAAGGAATATGTGGCAACTAAGGCAGCTCTACAGAAAATAATTGAAGGGATCCTTCATGCTGCTCAGTTTCTCTTAAGTCCATGTGCTTGCAGCTTTACCCTAATTTCTCTTTAAAAGCCTCAGTTGGGGCTGAGGAGAGATGGCTTAGCAGGTAAGGCGCTTTCCTGTAAAAAATAAGGATCCAGGTTCAATTCCTCAGTACCCACCTAAGCCAGATGTACAAGGTGGTACATGCATATTACAGTAGTGAGAGGCACTGGGGCACCTATTCCTTCTCACTCTCTATCTGACCCCTCTCTCCCTCTCTCTTTCAAATAAAAGCCTCAGTTTCTCTTAAGTCCACATGCTTGCAGCTCTACTCCAGTTTTTCCCCAAAAACCTCAATTTCTCTTAAATAAACCCTACAATTTGTGATTTTTCCCCTCAATAAACTTAATAATTCAGAATATTTCCTTCTTGAGTTCATCTTTAATAAAGGTAAGTCAGAACCCAAAATTTGGGGTTCATAAATTCTGGGAGAACCTTTCCTGAACTCCAAAACTCTGCATCAATTCCACTAACATTTCTAACTCACAGTGTCAGACTAGGAGCTTAGCAGACATCAAAATCCAATGACTTAATGCACATTACTGAAGATTATAACTAAATCTTGTCTTTTCTTTTTTTGGGGGGGGGGGGGGCGGTTCAAGGTAAGGTCTCACTCTAGCCCAGGCTGACCTGGAATTTACTAGGTAATCTCAGAGTAGCTTCGAACTCACAGCGATCCTCCTACCTCTGCCCCCCAAGTGCTAGAATTAAAGGCATGCGCCACCACGCCCAGCATATGACTAAATCTTAACAGAATAATTGTAATTTGACTACTGCTTTCTTTTTGTAATACTAGCATAATGTGCATATACCTATTCATTTTACCAATAATTCAGAAGTAAGCAATATGACTCTACATAACATGTTATAGAAAATATATGGAGGGGTGAAGAAAGATAAAAGGCAACTAGCAGGAAGTGGGGAGGGAAAGAACAGCAGTTTATCTTCTACAAATCTATTAAATTCAAACATTTCTAGGGCGGCTTCCTAATTTTGTCCTACCATAACTGTAAATCTTTTTTTTTTTTTTTTGGAGGCAGAACACTAAATCATGCCTCGTACAAGACATTTACAAGCCAAAGGACCCAGGTTCTATTGCCCAGTACCCACATAAAGCCAGATCCACAAGGCGGCACATGTGGCTGGAGTTTGTTTGCGGTAGCCAGAGGTCCTGGTACACACATACATTCATTCTCTCTCCCTAGTAAGTAACTTTTTGTTTGTTTGTTTGTTTTTTGTTTTTTTTTTTAGTTTTTCGAGGTAGGGTCTTACTCTAGCCCCTAATGACCTGAAATTCACTATGTAGTCTCAGAGTGGCCTCGAACTGACAGTGATCCTCCTACCTCTGCCTCCCAAGTGCTGGTATTAAAGCCATGCAATACCACAGCCGGTTCAAGTAAATAAAATATTCTTAAAAAATTAAGCAAAATAGCAAGTGACAGAGTAAAATCTTCATCATTAATACTAAAGTTTTATTAACTGGTAACTTAGAATATTAACAAGTAACAATTAAAACATACCTGGTTCATTATAGCCTTCTCGTAAGTATTGAATAAGACAAAAAATAAATCTTGGAAGAACAAATTCAGACATCATCAGCAAGTCTTTGGGGACACAGGGGATATTTGAACTTGATTTAATCTGATGCCTTTTACAAAACCTGTAATGAAAAAGAAAAGAAAAAACTAAGAAAAAAAAAACAATGAAATCCAGCAAGCCAAGAATATATTTACAATATTCATAAAAAAGCACAGGTTAAAACCAAAGCCAACATAATCCTTCTATATGATAAGTAAGGTCATGTTTCATATGTATATAACTTTAATAGACCTTTATGTTAAAATTTCTGCTCAGGGTAATTTACCTATGCAAAGGCCACAGTAGTCATGTTCTAAACAGAATATAAAATGAAACTCAACATGACATATATGCTTTCTTAACTGTAATATATTACTTTCAAGTACTATTTTCTTTTGTTTGTTTGTTTTGAGGTAGGGTCTCACCCTAGCCCAGGCTGACCTGGAATTCACTATGTAGTCTCAGGGTGGCCTCAAACTCACGGTTATCCTCCTACCTCTGCCTCCTGAGTGCTAGGATTAAAGGCATGCGCCACCACACCAGCTTCAAGTACTATTTTTTATTGCTTCCGCTCTTTATAAAACATTCAGGTTGGGGAAATGGCTTAGCAGTTAAGGCATTTGCCTGCAAAGCCTAAGGACACGGTTTGGTTCCCCAGGACCCACGTAAGCCAGATGCACCAGGGGGCACATGCTTCTGGAGTTCATTTGCAGTGGCTGGAGGTCCTGGTGAGCCCATTCTCTCTCTCTGCCTCTTTCTCTCTCTCCCTGGTGCTCAAATAAATACAATTAAAAAAAAAAATTTGGTACAAAGTCATCATAACTAAAAATTTACATTTTAAATTCTTCTTTTCTTTTTTCTTTAATATTTCATGTATTTATTTAAAAGAGAAAAAGGGTCCACCAGGGCCTCTAGCCACTGCAAATGAACTCCAAATGCATGCACCACTTTGTGTGTTTGGCTTAATGTAGGTAATGGGGAATCAAATCCAGATGGTTAGACTTTGCATAGATTGCTGAGCTATCTCCTCAGCATCCTCCCTCCGCCCCCCCAGCTTTTTTTTTTTTTTTTTTTTTTGGTTTCTCAGAGTCTGCCTCTAGCCTAGGCTGACCTACAACTCACTCTGTAGTTCCAGGCTGGCCTCAAACTCAAGAGGGACCCTTCTTCTTCTGCCTCCTGAGTGCTGGAATTTAAGGCTTGTGCCACCATGTTGAGGACATTTACTATTGCGTAACTGTTATTAATTTACTGCATTAATGAATATGCAAATGATGTAAATACTTTGAGTGTATACTTGTCCTCTATTCCTTAGACTTATTTTAAAGACTGGTATACCTGAACAAAAATGACAAAGTATTCTACAATCACAATTCAAAGAGTCACAAATAATTTGCCATATTGCCAAATACAAAATTATTATTAAATATATAAATTGCCAGGAGATGAAGGTAACAGGAAGGGTGTAAAAATTATCTTAGCTGGCTATTCTCTTCCTCCCTCCCCCTCTCAAATAAATTTAAAAGATAATTAGGGGACTGGAAAGATGGCTTACTGGTTAAGGGACTTGCCTGTGAAGTCTAAGAACCAGGTTCAATTCCCCAGATCCCATATAAGCCATATGCACAAGGTAGCACATGTGTCTGAAGTTTGTCTGTAGTGGCTAGAAGCCCTGGTGCATGAATTCTCTCTCAGCCCTTCTCTCTAATAAATAAATAAATAATGTTTTTTTCATTTTTTTAAAAAGGGCTAGGGAGATGGCTTAGTGGTTAAGGCACATGCCTATGAAGTTCAAGGACCCAGGTTCAATTCCCCAGGACCCACATAAGTCAGATGCACAAGGTGACACATGCATTTGGAGTTCATCTGCAGTGGCTAGAGGCCCATCCATTTGGTCTGTCTGTCTCTCTCTCTCTCTCAAATAAAACTTTTTAAAAAATGTTTTAGGTTCCACAATGCACAACCCATTTTCATTAACAAGGAGGGTCTAATGGGAGGGGGTAGATCACAGATGAGCCTAAATAATGGTACCAAACTGCCTGTATTTACTGAAAAGAAAACTAATAAATTAAATTTAAAAAAAAAAGAAAAAAAAATGTTTTAGGGCTGGAGAGATGGCTTAGTGGTTACAGCACAAGCCTGAGAAGCCTTAAGGACCCAGGTTCGATTTTCCAGGTCCCACATAAGCCAGATGCACAATGGTAGCACATGTACCTGGAGTTCATTTGCAGTGGCTGGAGGCCCTGGCATGCCCATTCTCATTCTCTCTCCCTCCCCCTCTCTGTGTCTCTAATAAATAAATAAAATAAAAATCTTAAATTTTTTTTTAATTATCATAGCTGGGCTGAAAAGACGGCTTAGTGGTCAAAGCCCTTGCCTGAGAAGCCTAAGGACCCATACATGCAAGGTGACACAAATGCACAAGGCTGCACATACGCACAAGAAGGTGCAAGTGTCTAGCATTCGAATGCAGTGGCTGGAGGCCCTAGTGCGCCAATTCTCATTCTCTCTGTCTCTCTATTCCCCCCCTCATTAAAAGGGGGGCAGTCTGTTGGGCTTGCCTAAAAAAAAACTATCTGAGCTAAAAAGAATACACTGAAAACATAAATAGGAAAAGAGCACTCATAAATGGAAAAACTGCTTTCCTCTTTTTTTGCATGTACACATTTGTGTGTCATGTATGTGTATTATTTATGTGGTGCATGATATATGCACACACATGTGCAGATGCACCTACACTGTGTGTACACATACAGAAGCCAAAAACGAATGCCGGGCATTCACCTTTATTGCTCATTCATTTTGTCTGTTTGAAAGAGTCTCTTACTGAGCCCAGAGCTTTTGATCAAGTGGCTCACAGTGAGCCCCAGAAATTCTTTAGTCTTCAATCCCCACAGGCATGGTGTTACTAGTATGCATAGCCATGATCAGCTGTTTACATAGATGCTGGCAAACAACTGAAGGTGAATCAGACCCTCTCAGATCCCAATCCTTGCATGTCAAGAGCTCTTACCATCCCTCCAAGCCATCTCTCCAGCCCCTTCCTTAAGTTTATTTTTAAAACAAAGAAATTAGCCAGGCATGGTGGCGTGTGCCTTTAATCCCACCACTGGCTAGAGGTAGGAGAATCACTATGAGTTCAAAGCCACCCTGAGACTACAGAGTGAATTCCAGGTCAGGTCAGCCTGAGCTAGAGTGAAACCATACAAAAAAAAAAAAAAAATTCCCCTGAATTTATTAACTCCAGCACTCAGGGAGGCAAAGATAGAAAGATTACTGTGAGTTCGAGGCCAGCCTGGAACTACTGAGTAAGTGCCAAGTTAGCCTGAGCTAGAGTGAGACACTACCATTAAAAAAAAAAAAAAAATTAAGTCCCAATGGAATGAAAAAAAATCTTGAAAAAAAAAACTTGAAGAAAAAAAAAAAAAAATCCAGGCATGGTGGTGCCTTTAATCCCAACATTTGGGAGGCAAAAGTAGGAGAATCACCATGAGTTTGAGGCCACCCTAAGATTACATAGTGAATTCCAGGTCAGCCTGGGCTACAGTGAGACCCTACCTCCAAAAATAAATAAATAGAATAAATCAACTAACACTGGCAAGCCACAAACTAGGGCTAATAAACCTCAAGGTCCACCCCCAGCAACACACCTTCTCCAACAAGGCTCCACCTCCCCAACTGTCATCAACTGGGGAACAAACATTGAAAACACATGGGTTCATGGGAGACATCTGATTAAAACCTCCACAAACATACATACCAAGCTGACACAAATCAAAAGAAATATAGGTTACGATATTAATATCAGGTCAGGCAAAGTAAGTTTTAGAGCAAGAAATATCACTAGAGAAAGAAGTACAATACATAATAATAAAGGATTCAATTTACAAAGACAACCTTCTGAGCCCTCAGAACACTCCCCAAAAAATGTTTTGAAAGAATTTAGAGCTGGGCATAGTGGCAACTGACTTTAATCCCAGTACTCGGGTTGAAGAGGTAGGAGAATCACCATAAATTTGAGGCCACCCTGAAACACTCAATTCCAAGTCAACCTGGGCTAAAGTGAACCACCACCACAAAAAGAAAAAGAATTTATATCTGAACACCACTATAAACCAACTTTCTTTCTTTTTTTTTTTTTTTCTGTCTTTTTTTTTAGTTTTTCAAGGTAGCATCTCACTCTAGCCCAGGTCACCTGGAACTCACTCTGGTAGGTAGTTCCAGGCTGGCCTCAAACTCCTAACAATTCTCCCACCTCTGCCTCCTGAGTGCTAGGATTAAAGGCATGTACCACCAAGCCTGGCTGAAAAACTAGATTTTAATTTAAAACCTTTTAGAACAGCACTTTGTCCATATTCTGTTGCTACAGAAAATGCCTGCAAGGTGTGATGGTGCACACCTGCAATTCCAGCACTTGGGAGGCAAAGGTAGGAGGATTGCCATGAGTTCGAGGCCACCCTGAGACTACATAGTGAATTCCAGGTCTCTAGCAATCCTTCTATCTCTGCCTCCCAAGTACTGGCATTAGAGGCCTGTGCCATCACACCTGGCTATTTAAATTTCTTTGTGGTTCATATTTTTTAATTTATTTATTTATTTATTTATTTATTTATTTATTTATTTGAGAGACAGAGAGGCAGATAAAGACAGAGAATGATGCTCTGACCTGATCTAGAGCAAGACTCTACCTCAAAAAATCAGAAAGAAGAAATGAAGGAAGGAAGGAAGGAAGGAAGGAGGGAAGGAAGGGCCTGAAGCTGATACCTTGTAAAGAAAAGAGATTACTTGGCTCAGGTTTGGAGGATGCAGGTCCAAGATCAGATCAGGGAGCTCCATCTGTCCAGCTTCTGTTGAGGACCTCATGACAAATGGTATCTCAATGATGAAAGAAAATATATAAGAGATCATATGTCAACAAAAGAAGCCAGGTTTGGCTCCATTCTCAGAGGAACTAATGAGCTCCCACAAGCACTACGCTGTAAGGACAACACCTCCAGTGACTAATCGCTTTCTACTATTCTTCACCTCTTAAATGTTCCACCACCTCTCAACACAGCAACACTGGGAGCACATTCAAGCTACATCAAAACCACTGAAAATAGCATCAAAACACAACAAAAGCACTTCAAAAGCAGCACAAGTACTAGAAGGGAAAAAGCCACAAACTAGTAGATGAAGTTAGAAATCCATATAACCCAGAATCAGTATCTGAGCACTCTTAAAACCCAGCAAAACAAATAGTAAGTAAATAAAACACTAGAAAATGGGCAAAAAAATAAAAAACTATGAACCAGGATTGGAAGGATGGCTTAGTGGTTAAGACACTTGCCTGCAAAGCCAAAGAACACAAGTTCAATTCCCCAATACCCAAGTAAAGCCAGATTCACAAGGTGGCACAAACCTCTGGAGTTCGTTTGCAATGACTAGAGGCCTTGGCATGCCCACTCTGTCTTTATCTATCTGCCCCTTTCTCTCTCAAGTAAATAAATAAATGTATTTTTTAAAATATGAACCAAAAAGAAATTTAAATAGCCAGGCGCAATAGCACCTTTAATTCCAGTACTCGGGAGGCAGAGATGGAAGGATTGCTGTGAGTTCAAGGGCAGCCTGGGACTGCAGAGTGAGTTCCAGGTCAGTCTGGGCTAGAGTGAGACTCTACCTTGAAAAGCCAAAAAAGAAAAAAAAAAAAGTTCAATTTCACTAGAAGGAAAATAAAAGTCTGGGGAGGGGATATGATGGAGAATGGAGTTTCAAATGGAAAGTGGGGGGAGGGGGGCATTACCATGGGATATTGTTTTTCATAATCATGGAAGTTGTTAATAAAAAAAAGTGAGTCCACTGTCCCCACTTTTATTTAATATAGTACTGGAAGTTTTAGCCACAGCAATAAGGCAAAAGAAGCACATAAAAGGGGTACAAATTGGAAAGGAAGAGATCAAGTTATCATCATTTGCAGATGACATGATTCTATATATAAAGGACCCTAAAGACTCTACCAGCAAACTGTTAGAGCTGACAAACACCTACAGTCACGTAGCAGGATACAAAATACATACACAGAAATCAGTAGCATTCCTATATGCTAACAACAAACACACAGAGAATGAAATCAGAGAATCACTCCCATGCACAATTGCATCAAAGAAAATAAAGTACCTTGGAATAAACCTAACCAAGGAAGAGAAGGATCTCTACAATGAAAACTACAAAACACTCAAGGGAGAAATTGCAGAAGACACTAGGAAATGGAAAAACATCCCTTTTCCCTGGATCGGAAGAATCGGTATTGTGAAAATGGCAATCTTACCAAAAGCAATCTACACATTTAATGCAATCCCCATCAAAATTCCAATGGTATTCTTCAAAGAAATAGAAAAAACAATCCAAAAATTCATTTGAAATCATAAAAAAACTCGAATATCTAAAATAATACTGAGCAACAAAAATGAGGCTGGTGGTATCACTATACCTGATTTTAACCTATACTACAGAGCCATAGTAACAAAAACAGCATGGTACTGACACAAAAGCAGACATGTAGATCAATGAAACAGAATAGAGGACCTACAAGTAGCTATAGCCACCTGATATTCGATAAAAATGCCAAAAATACTCAATGGAGGAAAGACAGCCTCTTCAGCAAATGGTGTTGGGAAAACTGGATATTTATCTGTAGAAAGATGAAAATAGGTTCTTCTCTCTCGCCATGCACAAGAATTAAGTCCAAATGGATTAAAGACCTGAAACTCTGAAACTGCTAGAGGAAAAAGTAGGGGAAACCCTTCAACATATTGGTCTTGACAAAGACTTTCTGAATATAACCCCAATTGCTCAGACGATAAAGCCACAGGTTGACTGCTGGGATCTCATGAAATTACAAATATTTTGTACAGCAAAGGACATTGTGAATAAAGCAAAGAGACAACAGAATGGGAAAAAATCTTTGCCAGCTATACATCTGATAGAGGATTAATATCTAGGATAAACAAAGAATTCAAAAAATTTAATAATAAGAAATCAAACAAGCCAATTAACAAATGGGCTATGGAACTAAATAAGAGTTCTCAAAAGAAGAAATACAAATGGCATATAAGCATCTAAAAAAAAAAATTCTACATCCCTAGTCATCAGGGAAATGCAGATTAAAACTACGTTGAGCCGGGCATGGTGGCGCACGCCTTTAATCCCAGCACTTGGGAGGCAGAGGTAGGAGGATCGCTGTGAGTTCAAGGCCATCCTGAGAGTACAGAGTTAATTCCAGGTCAGCCTGGACCAGAGTGAGACCCTACCTTAAAAAAAAAAATAAAAAAAAAAAAAAAAACAAAAAAAAAAAACTACATTGAGATTCCATCTCACTCCTGTCAGATTGGCTACCATCATGAAAACAAATGACCGCAAATGCTGGTGAGGATGTGGATAAAGAGGAACCCTTCTACGCTGTTGGTGGGTATGCAATCTGGTCCAGCTATTGTGGAAATCAGTGTGGAGGTTCCTAAGACAGCTAAATATTGATCTACAATATGACCCAGCTATAGCACTCCTAGGCACATATCCTAAGGACTCATCTCATTTCCTTAGAAGTACGTGCTCAACCATGTTTATTGCTGCTCAATTCACAACAGCTGGGAAATGGAACCAGCCTAGATGTCCCTCAACTGATGAGTGGAAAATGAAGATATGGCACATTTATACAATGGAGTTCTACACAGCGGTAAAGAAAAATGAAGTTACAAAATTTGCAGAAGATGGATGAATCTGGAAAGGATTATACTAAGTGAGGTAAAAAAAAAAAAAAAATTGAGCCAGTCCTGTAGTGGACGCCTTTTATCCCAGCACTCAGAAGGCAGAGGTAGGAGGATCACCTTGAGTTCGAGGCCACCCTGAGACTACATAGTTAATTCCAAGTCAACCTGGGCTAGAGTGAAACCCTACCTCGAAAAAAAAAAAAAAATTAAAAAGAAAAAAGTGTAATATATGTGTGTGTGTGTTTATGAACATGTTTATAAACAGTAAATCAGCAAAAAAAGATTATGTGTGATGTGTATGTACACTGTTTTCATAAGTAGAAAAAACAAGAAAGCAAATTTGAAGGTGACAATACAATTAAAAGAAAAATGGGGCGCGGACTTCCGGTTAAGATGTCAGCGTAGGTACCACGCCAAAGCAGCCTAGGGGGGAAAAAGACCAAAACAACTCAGCAAAATACACACTTTTACTAAAAAGTGAGGTGTATAGGAAATTGAAGCGGCAGCGGAGAAGTAGAAGAGTTATAGAGCATCCAGAGCCTGCACAGGCGGGAAAAGCAGCTCCGGCAGCTCCGCCAACCGCCGCGGCCACGGCACAGCAGAAAACTGCCAGACTCGGCTCGAGCCGCAGGAAAAGCCAGGTGCAGGATTTTCCCCTCACACCGTGCTCTCCGCAACTCAGGAAACGTGAGGGGAGAGCGGCAGCGAGCAACGGAGAGGCAGACTGCGAGGTAGAAGAACACGTGGAGCAGCGAGACAACCAGAGCAGCCGCAGCTCCCTCCCCTTCCCCACTGCCTGAACCCAGCTCTGGCGTACAGAACAGCGGCCCGGGACCCGGCCACGCCAACTTGGGCTGCCAACGGGACCCAAGCAGGGGCAGAGTTCGGCAGCAACATCAGCGGCTCCAGCACCGGTACCAGCGGCCCCAGCAGCAGCAGACCCAGGAGCGCCAGCAGCGGCAGATCCCGCAGCAGCAGCTTCAGGGGGAGCAGCGGCGGTGGACACGGCAGCGGCAGCTTCAGCAGCGGTGGTGGCTCCAGAAGTGGCAGCTACAGCAGCAGCAGAGGCAGCAGCAGCGGCTCAGTTTGCCCCATAGGAAAAGCAAGTGCCCAGCTCCAGAAATCAGAACAGCAGCCCAACGACCCAGGCAGCAACTTGACTGAGACCAAAATCACCCAAGGTAACTGGGATTGCACCAGGGAAGGGTCTCACTTGGTCGCAAGCTGACTTGGATCCCTCAACAGACCAGAAATCTAAACCTCTTTGTTGATAGAGGATCTGGTCATTATAATAACTACTCTTGCATACATACTCGGGGCTGTTTTTGATTGAATGTGTACAGTGTTTAGTTAAATTTTAGAATCTACCTGTATTTTATTCCACTCAGCCTGCTTGAATACTCCTATAGCAGGGAAACTCAAACCCTAAGAACATCTTTGTAGATACTCTGGAGAGTCTTAAGAGCCACACCTAACACCTTAAGGTCCTACCCTGAAAATATATTACATCAAATCAATTGATACAGCTAAGAATACACAGCTAGCTAGAAAATCCAAGCATTAACTTAATCCAAGATGCAAAAATATATACATTATAACACAAGAAACACTAAAAAGCAAGACGATATAAATCCACCTAAAAGTATTAATGCATCAGAAATGTCCTCCAGTGAGAAAGAGTTAGAGGAAATGCCTGAGAAAGAGTTCAAAAGAATAATTATAAATATGTTCAAAGAGGTCAAAGAACACATGAAAACAATCAAAGAGGAAATCAAAGGAATCAAAGAAGAGGCAGGACACCAATTTAATGAAATAAAGAAGGCAATACAAGACATAAATAGGGAAATAGAAATAATAAAGAAAAACCAGTCAGAATTACTAGCAATGAAGAACACAGTTAATGAAATAAAAAACTCTGTAGAAAATCTCACCAGTAGGATGGATGAGGGAGAGGACAGAATATCTAAGCTAGAAGACCAGGTGGCAGACCTAATGCAGTCCAACAAAGAGAAAGACAAACTTCTAGAAAAGTATGAGTGGGAATTTCAAGATATTCGGGACACTATGAAAAGATCCAATATAAGAATTCAGGGCATAGTAGAAGGAGAAGAACTCTACTCCAGAGGCATAGTAGGTATCTTCAACAAAATCATAAAGGAAAATTTCCCCTAAATTGGGAAAGAGGAACCAATACAGATACAGGAAGCCTTTAGAACCCCAGCCAGACAAAACCCAGAAAGGACCTCTCCTTGCCATATTATAATCAAACTTCCAAACACACACACCAAAGAAAAAATATTGAAAGCAGTTAAGAGAGAAAAATCAAGTTACCTACAAAAGCAAGCCCATCAGGATTACAGCAGATTATTCAACACAAACTTTTAAAGCCAGAAGGGCTTGGAGTGATATATTCCAAGTTCTGAAAGATAACAACTATCAACCAAGATTACTTTATCCTGCAAAGTTATCCATTCAAATAGATGGAGAAATAAAGACATTCCATGACAAAAGCAGGTTAAAGGAGTATTTGAAGACAAAACCAGCTCTACATAAAATACTTGATAGAATCCTCAATGCTGAACAAAAGGAAAAGCACACATATAAGGAACCTAGAAAAAACAAGCTATACTCAAATACCAGTTAACAGAAGAGAGCACAGGTAGAACCAGAAACACACACAAAAAAAAAAATGGCAAACATAAATACACACCTTTCAATAATATCTCTTAATATCAACGGTCTCAATGCCCCAACGAAAAGACATAGATTTGCAGACTGGGTTAAAAAGCAGGATCCTACAATTTGTTGTCTCCAAGAAACTCACCTTTCTACAAAGGATAGACATTATCTTAGGGTGAAAGGTTGGAAGACGGTGTTTCAAGCAAATGGGCCTAGAAAACAAGCAGGGGTTGCTATCCTAATATCAGACAGGGTAGACTTTAGTCCAACGTTAGTCAAGAAAGATAAGGAAGGTCACTTTATATTGATTAAGGGCACACTCCAACAGGAGGACATTACAATCCTAAACATATATGCACCTAACATGGGGGCTCCCAAATTCGTCAAACAAACACTATTAGAACTAAGGTCACAGATAACACCAAACACAGTGGTGGTGGATGACTTTAACACCCCACTCTCATCAATTGACAGGTCATCCAGGGAAAGAATAAACAGAGAGGCATCTGGACTAAATGAGGTCATAGAAGGAATGGACCTAACAGATATATACAGGACATTTCATCCAAAGGCTGCAGAATATACATTCTTTTCAGCAGCACATGGAACATTCTCTAAAATAGACCATATATTAGGACACAAAGCAAATCTTAACAAATTCAGGAAAATTGAAATAATTCCTTGCATTCTATCTGACCACAATGGAATTAAACTACAAATCAGTAGCAAGAAAGGCTATAGAGCATACACAAAATCATGGAAACTAAACAATACACTACTAAAGGATGAGTGGGTCAATGAAGAAATCAAAAAGGAAATCAAAAAATTTATAGAGTCAAATGATAATGAGAACACAACATACCAAAATCTCTGGGACACAATGAAGGCAGTTCTAAGAGGTAAATTTATAGCCTTAAGTGCCTATATTAAGAAATTAGAAAGGTCGCAAGTAAACGACCTAATGCTTCGCCTTAAAGCCTTGGAAAAAGAAGAACAAGGCAAACCAAAAATCAGTAGACAGGAAGAAATAATAAAGATTAGGGCAGAAATTAATGAAATAGAAACAAAAAGAACAATCCAAAGAATTAATGAAACAAAGAGTTGGTTCTTTGAAAGCATAAACAAGATTGATAAACCCTTAGCAAATCTGACCAAAAGAAAGAGAGAAGAGACACAAATTAATAAAATCAGAGATGAACAAGGTAACATCACAACAGATTCCAGAGAAATTCAAAAAATCATAGGGACATACTATAAAAGCATATACTCCACAAAGTATGAAAATCTGAAAGAAATGGATGATTTCCTTGATCTATATGACCTACCTAAATTAAATCAAAATGAGATTAATCACTTAAATAGACCTATAACAAACATGGAGATCCGAACAGTTATCAATAATCTCCCAACTAAAAAAAGCCCAGGCCCGGATGGATTCACTGCTGAATTTTACCAGACTTTTAAGGAAGAGCTAACACCATTGCTTCTTAAGCTTTTCCAGGAAATAGAAAAAGAAGGAATTCTACCAAACTCCTTCTATGAAGCCAGCATCACCCTGATACCAAAACCAGGCAAAGATAGAACAAAAAAAGAAAATTACAGACCAATCTCCCTCATGAACATAGATGCAAAAATTCTCAACAAAATATTGGCAAACAGAATACAAGGGTATATCAAAAAGATCATTCACCCTGACCAAGTAGGCTTTATCCCAGAGATGCAGGGATGGTTCAACATACGCAAATCTATAAATGTAATACATTACATAAACGGGTTGAAGGACAAAAATCACATGATCATCTCATTAGATGCAGAGAAAGCATTTGACAAAATCCAACATCCCTTCATGATAAAAGTCCTACAGAGACTGGGAATAGAAGGAACATATCTCAATATAATAAAGGCTATTTATGACAAGCCTACAGCCAACATATTACTAAATGGGGAAAAACTGGAAGCTTTTCCACTAAAATCAGGAACAAGACAAAGGTGTCCACTGTCCCCACTTCTATTTAATATAGTTTTGGAAGTCTTGGCCATAGCAATAAGGCAAGAGACACACATAAAAGGGATACAAGTTGGAAAGGAAGAAACCAACTTATCATTATTTGCAGATGACATGATTCTATACATAAAGGACCCTAAAGACTCTACTAGCAAGCTGTTAGAGCTGATCAAAACCTACAGCAATGTAGCAGGATACAAAATAAATACACAGAAATCAGTAGCCTTCATATATGCTAACAACAAACACACAGACGATGAAATCAGAGAATCACTCCCATTCACAATTGCATCAAAAAAAATAAAATACCTTGGAATAAACCTAACCAAGGAAATAAAGAATCTATACAATGAGAACTTTAAAACACTCAAGCGAGAAATTGCAGAAGACACTAGAAAGTGGAGAAACATCCCTTGTTCCTGGCTTGGAAGAATCAATATCGTGAAAATGGCAATCTTACCTAAAGCAATCTACACATTTAATGCAATCCCTATCAAAATTCCAAAGGCTTTCTTCATGGAAATAGAAAAAACAATCCAAAAATTCATTTGGAATCACAAAAAACCTCGAATATCTAAAATAATACTGAGCAACAAAAAAGAGGCTGGTGGTATCACCATACCTGATTTTAACCTATACTACAGAGCCATAGTAACAAAAACAGCATGGTACTGGCACAAAAACAGACATGTAGATCAGTGGAACAGAATAGAGGACCCAGATGTAAGCCCAAGTAGCTATAGCCACCTGATATTCGATAAAAATGCCAAAAATACTCATTGGAGAAGAGACAGCCTCTTCAGCAAATGGTGTTTTGAAAACTGGATAAATATCTGCAGAAGGATGAAAATAGATTCTTCTCTCTCACCATGCACAAGAATTAAGTCCAAATGGATTCAAGACCTTAACATCAGACCGGAAACTTTGAAACTGCTAGAGGAAAAAGTAGGGGAAACCCTTCAACATATTGGTCTTGGCAAAGACTTTCTGAATACAACCCCAATTGCTCAGGCAATAAAACCACAGATTAACCACTGGGACCTAATGAAATTACAAAGATTTTGCACCGCAAAGGACACAGTGAAAAAAGCAAAGAGGCAACCTACAGAATGGGAAAAAATCTTCGCCAGCTATATATCTGATAGAGGATTAATATCTAGGATATACAAAGAACTCAAAAAGTTAAATAATAAGGAATCAAACAAGCCAATCAAAAAATGGGCTATGGAGCTAAATAGAGAGTTCTCAAAGGAAGAAATACGAATGGCATATAAGCATCTAAAAAAATGTTCTACGTCACTAGTCATCAGGGAAATGCAGATTAAAACTACATTGAGATTCCATCTCACTCATGTCAGATTGGCCACCATCATGAAAACAAATGATCATAAATGTTGGCGGGGATGTGGAAAAAAAGGAACCTTTCTGCACTGCTGGTGGGAATGCAATCTGGTCCAGCCATTGTGGAAAACAGTGTGGAGGTTCCTAAAACAGCTAGAGATTGATCTACCATATGACCCAGCTATAGCACTCCTAGGCATATATCCAAAGGACTCATCTCATTTCCTTAGAAGTACATGCTCAACCATGTTTATTGCTGCTCAATTTATAATAGCTGGGAAATGGAACCAGCCTAGATGTCCCTCAACAGATGAGTGGATAATGAAGATGTGGTACATTTATACAATGGAGTTCTACTCAGCGGTAAAGAAAAATGAAGTTATGAAATTTGCAGAAAAATGGATGGTCCTGGAAAGTATTATACTAAGTCAGGTAACCCAGGCCCAGAAAGCCAAGCGCCACATGTTCTCTCTCATATGTGGATCTTAGCTACAGATGACTGGGCTTCTGTGTGAGAATGAAAATACTTAGTAGCAGAGGCCAGTAAGTTGAAAAGGAGACATAAAGGGTGGAGTAAGGAAGGGAGGAGGATACTTAATAGGTTGATATTGTATATATGTAATTACAATGATTGTAATGGGGAGGTAATATGATGGAGAATGGAATTTCAAATGGGAAAGTGTGGGTGTGGGGAGGGAGGGAATTACCATGGGATATATTTTATAATCATGGAAAATGTTAATAAAAAAAAGAAAAAGAAAAATGGGGCTGGAGAAATGGCTCAGCATTTAAGGCACTTGCCTGCAAAGCCTAATGACCCAGGTTCAATTACTCAGTACCTGTGTAAAGCCAGATGCACAAAGTAGAACATGCATCTAAGTTCATTTACAGTAACTAGAGGCCCTGGTGTACCCATTCTCTCTCTCTCTCTCTAATAAATAAATAAAAATAAAAAGGAGTTGGGCATTGTGGCATACACATTTAATCTCAGCAGTTGGGAGGCAGAGGTAGGAGGATCACCGTGAGTTTGAAGCCGCCATGAGACGACACAATGACATAGGCAACATAGCCCAGGACGGCCTGGCTAAACAATAAAAAAGAGTAAACCGTATCAACAACTAGAAGGCAATTCTTTAACTATCTAGCAATACAAAAAAAAAAAAAAAGTAAATAAATTAATCCATTCTATAGTCCACCAACTCCTTTCCTAGGAATCTCTCCTAAAGAAATTCTATCCATTTTTGTAGGGGAGGGGGTTGGAGGTAGGGTCTTCTAGCCCAGGCACCTGGGAATTCACTATGTAGTCTCAGAGTGGCCTCGAACTCATGGCAATCCTCCTATCTCTGCCACCTGCTGAGAGCTGAGATTAAAAGTGTGTGCCACCACACCCAATATTTCTGTACTTTTGTACAAAGGAAAGATGTTCACTTCAGCCATTGGGAAGCAAACAAACAGGTAAATAACTTATGATTAATGAAATTAAAAGAAATTAAAGGGCTGAGGAGATAGTTCATTGGCTAATGTGCTCAGTGCTCAAGCATGAGTATCCAAAGTCCTAGACCCTAAATAACCAGAGGCCAGGCCAGGGATGGTGGTACATTCCTTTAATCCCAATACTTAGGAGGCAGAGGTAGGAGGATTTCCATGAGTTCAAGGCCACCCTGAAACTACATAGTTAATTACAGGTCAGCCTGGGTTAGAGCTAGACCCCACCTCGACGGAAAAAAAAAAAAAAAAAAACGCTGGTTTGGAGAGATGGCTCAGTGCTGGCCTGCAAAGTAAAAGGACCAAAGTTTCCAAGTTTGATTCCCCAGTACCCACGTAAAACCAGATGCACAAAGTGATACATGGATCTCGAGTTTTTCACAGTGGCAGGAAGTCCTGCCATGCTCACACTCACTTTCTCTGTGTCTGTCCCTCCCTTTTCAAATAAATAAATAAATTGCTTTTAATATATATTTTTGTTCATTTTTTATTTATTTGTTTGAGAGTGACAGAGAGAGAGAAAGAATGGGCGCACCAGGGCCTCCAGCCACTGAAAACGAACTCCAGATGCATGTGCCCCCTTGTGCATCTGGCTAACATGGGTCCTGGGGAATCAGACCTTGAAGCAGGGTTCTTAGGCTTCACAGGCAAAAGCGCTTAACCACTAAGCCATCTCTCCAGCCCAATAAATAAATTTTTTAAAATACATTTTGAAAAGCTAGATGCCAAGATGGGCTTCTTTAATCCCAACACACTGACTGTGAAGTGAGGGGCACAGACAGAAGCTACTGGCGAGTCCAGTAAAGAATGAAACAGACAGAGTCAAGAGACACTGCCTCAAATGGTGGAAAGGCGAGAGCCAACATGAAGAGTTGTTCTATGACCTCCACACACATGCTGTGATATACACATGCCGACATTCACACAAACACAAACACGTGAACACAGGCACACACAAATAATTTTTTAATTATAAATTGGGGAATTCCAGGACAGCATGAGCTACAATGAGACCCTACCTCCAAACACCCCAAAAAAAAATTATAAAGTGAAGTTGGAGAGATGGCTCAGCACTTAAGGAACTTGCTCCCCAGTACCCAGGTAAAGCCAGATGCACAAGGTGGCACATGTGCACATGCATTTGCAGTGGCTAGAGACCCTGGTGTGCCCATTCTATCTGCCTCTTTCCCTCCCTCCCCCCCACACACATATAAATACATAAATAAGGGGTTGGAGAGATGGCTTAGTGGTTAAGATGCTTGCCTGCAAAGCCAAAGGACCCAGGTTCGATTCCCCAGGACCCACATAAAGCCAGATGCACAAGGAGGCATATGTGTCTGGAGTTCGTTTAGAGGCCCTGGCACACCCATTCTCTCTCTCTCTCTTTCTCTCTCTCTCTCTCTCTCAAATAACTAAATACATAAATAAATAATTTTTTTAAGAATTATAAACTGAGTCAAGCATGGTGGCTCACACCATTAATCGTAGCACTTGGAAGGCAGAGGCAGGAGGACTGCTATGAGTACAAGGCCAGTCAAGAGCTACAGAATGAGTTCCAGATCAGCCTGGGCCAGAGTGAGACCCCGCCCTGGGGAAAAAAAAAAGGAGGGGGTAGAAAAAAGCACAAAAAATAGAGGCTGTAGAGAGTGGTTAGAGTTCTCACTTTATAGTACGCCCTGATTGATCATGAACAAGTTTTTAAACTCTGTGCCTTACTTTTCTCCTCTGTACAGTGGGAATAACTATTTCAGAATTGTTGAAAAGCAATTAAAATTTGACCACTTCCACCAAATAGACAGATGAAAGTCCAAAGGCAATGAGGCTGTTGGAAAACAGGCAAATTAATACACTACTTACAATAAACTTTGTAGAGAGCAATTTAAAACTCCCACTTTTAGCCAGGTGTGGTGGCACACACCTAATCACTGCTCTCCGGAGGCAGTGGTAGGAGGACTGCTGTGAGCTCGAGACAAGCCTGAGACTACAGAGTGAGTGCCAAATCAGCCTGGACTAGAGTGAGACCTACCTTGAAAAAGTAAAACAAAACGAACCAAAAAAAATTCCCACTTTTTCTCAGTGACTATAATCTTTATGCTCCTGTTAGGTAAAATATGTTGGGGTAGCTTGCTTAAGGTTTATCAAATTTAAGCCATGGGTAAAATGTAAAATACTTTTAGATTAATAAAAATTTCCATGTTACATACAATCAATGGCTATCAATAATAAAACTAAAATAATTGGTTGTCAAAAAAAAAAAATTCCCACTTTTGTTTGTTTGTTTTGTTATTGTTGTTGCTGTTGTTGTTTTTCCAGGTAGGGTCTCACTGTAGCCTAGGCTGACCTGGAATTCACTATGAAGACTCAGAGTGCCCTTGAACTCACAACAATCCTCCTACCTCTGCCTTCTTTAGTTTTGGGATTAAAGGAGTGCATTACCACGCATTGCTACAAAAACCCTACTTTTGAAAATTCATCCCACTAATATTCTTCATGCAGAACAAAGCAGGCATAAGTTTATTATATTGTACTGGGAATCATTTTTTTAGTATTTTTATTTATTTGAGAGAGGGAGGGAGAATGAGAAAGGGTGCTCTAGGGCCTCTTGCTTCTACAAAAGAACTCCAGGTGCATGTGGCACTTTCTGCATGTGGCTTTATGTGGGTACCAGGGAGTCAAGCCCAGGTTGGAAAGCTTTGCAAGCAAGTGCCATTAACAGCTGAGCCATCATCCCAGCTCACACAATGGGACTCTTCCTGCCCATCAAAAGACATTAGATCAAGTACAACAAATTCATGAACACTATGTAGCAGTTTTTACAAGCATAACTGCTGGGCCATCTCGCCAGCCCCAACAGTTTTTACAGAATAGAATGAAGACACTGACTTATTGATAAGATATTTATGTAGCTGGACATGGTGGCACATGCCTTTAATCCCAGCACTTGGGAGGCAGAGGTAAGAGGACTGCCGTGAGTTCCAGGCCACCCTGATACTACATAGTGAATTCTAGGTCAGCCTGAGCTAGAGTGAGACCCTACCTTGGAAAAAAAAAAAAAAAAAAAGATATTTCTGTGAAAAATGCAAGATGTAGAACAATGTATAGTATGTTGCCTTATGTATAAAGGACCCAGCAAAATTAGGAAATATATTGAGCCTCATTTGCTTTTGCACTAAGATAAAATAGTAGCAATGAGAAGAAACTGTCAGGAGACTGTTAGGAAGGGACAGGCTCCAAAAAATGGAATCACCAAGGACAGCAGGATGGCAACTGAGACTTACCCACATTCCTCAAGAAACCCCCCAGCCACCATCCCTTCCTTGCCTAACACCTCCCAAATCATGATTTTCTGCCCCCTTATCTTATAAGTCACCTGATCACTGTTCCGGTATTATGCTCTGGATATCTTAGATCTCCCCTAAAGAAAGCTTTTTTTTTAATTTAACTTTTCCCTTCCTCACCTTCCCCCAACAGAAAAGCCCTATAAAGCCCACTATCTGAAACCTCAGGTTGGCTGTGTTCTGCTCTTAAGAGTCAGTCCTGGCAGCTTGTGTTTTTCCCAAATAAAAGCTTTCATCTTTGCCACAGAGTGGTCTGCATGGTCTTGGTCACTCCCAAACCTTACATCTGGTGCTCAAGACTCAGATGGGAGGCTTCAGGTTGTCCTATTGGGCAGTCAGACCTCCTTTCCCTGATGAGACCACCAGACTGCCATTTGACACTCTGAAGGCTTCAGACCATCTATGCCTGGTACCAGTTTTCACTTCCCCCACAATTTGGCCTCACTCTCCTTCCCTTCTCAGTCTCCTCCCTCCTCCTTGGTAAGTGTCCATCTCAGGTTGGCCTGCTGTTGGGTTTAATCCCTCCTCCTGGAAGCTATTGGCAAGCCAGGCTACACTGCTAGGCCTCTGTTGGGCCCCAACTGCAGGTCTCGAGAAAGACGCACTCTCAACACCACGGGTCTCTCGCTCTCTGGTCTGCCGTACAATGAAGGGCACCTGTCGGTTTGGCTGCATCATCTCGGGTCGCTCTCCTCCTCCCTACTCTCCCTCCTGAGGTCTCATCTTTTACTGCCAGCCTCTTTCACCATCCGGAGCACAGTCGTCCACCTTGCCCACTAACAGTCTAAAACCTGGGCTGGAGAGATGGCTTAGCGGTTAAGGCGTTTGCCTTCAAAGCCAAAGGACCTGGGTTCGATTCCCCAGGACCCAGGTAAGCCAGAGGCACAAGGGGGCACATGCATCTGGAGTTTGTTTGCAATAGCTGCAGGCCCTGGTGCACCCATGTTCTCTCTCTCTCTCTCAATTAATAGTATGTGTATGTCTATATGTCCCACAGTTGTGACCTGTATGGCTGTGGCCCACATGGGAGGTGCAGGCCTCATTCACCCTAATGGGCCAGGGGGTTATAATGGTGTGGTGTAAACCCAGCTTAAGCCCTGGTTCCTTTCTCTCACTGTTGTTTCGCTCTTTCCTTATCACCTTAAGAACTTAAAGCCTCTATAACTCTTGTATCTTATCTTTCTCTACAACTCTGCCTGGTCACAATATAAGCTGGACAATGGGTCCAAATGGCCTGAGAATGGTACTTTTGATTTCCAAATTCTCACTGATTTAAAAACTTCTGCCAATGTACATGCAAATAGTCCAAAATACCCTATTTTTTCACTCTACATGCACGGCCATCTCTCTGCTCTCTTCTCAATAGGTCCTTTTAGCAACCTTGCCCCAATAGCACCTCTGGCTCCTCCAGCCTCTCCTGATCCCCTGACTGGTAACAAGGCTTGATTTTGGTCTCTGGAGTCATAAATAGAATAGAAACTTAAAGTGGGAATGCATATCTCCTAAATTTAAAAAAAATGAATGAATGTGTAAATGGTTGTCTGGAGTCTATATGAAAAAGTGCACTTAAAATGAATGTACGTGTATGAGTATGTATGTGGTTCACCACCCTAAAACTGCAGAATAATTTCTGTTCTGTGCCGTTTCATCCTGGGGGATGTTCTCCACCAAGCCCACTGTAGTAGACAGTATAGCAAATTTTTACTGTTGAGTGTCCCTCAGAAGGAACACTAAAAGTAATTAAGATCAAGCAAAAAAAAAAAAAAAGCAAGATTCTCTTAAAGAGTTGTAAAATGAGGACAGTAAGCTAGAAAGAAGATATAATTGAATGGGGGGGCTTAATAGGATGGCATTGTATATGTGTAAGTAGAACAGATTAATGGGGGTGAAAAGGTCTAAGTGAGGTCAGGGGAAGAGACTGAGTAAAGGAAAGGCGACGGGAGGTCTAATCAAAATCTAAGAGGATATAAATAAGTCATATAGAAACCTACTTTTTTGGACAACAGAACACTCAGGAGCCATAGATTGTTACTAGAAAGTTTTCACTGCCAGGAATGGGATACCTTCCAGTGAATTGTTAGCCAGGGAGGTTCCTGATGCCCCCAAAACATTACAGGCCATTGCAAAGGCCCTTGGTTTCCCACCAGCAATAGATGGTAAGACCCTTTTGCTGAAGACTCCACATACTTGGGCTGCAAGGTCACTGAAAAATCCTGCTGAAGCTGAGATGAAAACTTCCTCCATGCAGACCAGCTGACAGAAAGCTGGAAAAAACCATGCTGCATGCAGTTCAATGGGAGAGACAGAAATCATCAGTGAAGATACCCAACAGTGGACATTACAAGCCTTATAATTGGCCAGCCAGGACAAATTGAGCTAACCGCAGGAATAGTGGCACATCTATCATGATGGAAATTAACCGCCCTCTATTTGGACTGGAGGCCTGCTTCATGGTAGGGAATACATCCCTGATATTGAAAACTTAAAGCAGAGGTAGTCATGAGCCCTAGAGTGTCTGGCAAAATGTATATATTATGCTTATCAAACTGCCCAGTAAGCATTTCTCTTAATGTTCATACCCTTATGCTAACGCTACTCTTACTTTTGGTAGAGAATCTTCACTTTTCAGATGGCAGTGACCTTGGGAAGACTCAGAAGGCATCATAGTACAGGAAAGAAGTGACCAGAGTGCTCAGTACTTGAATATCTCTATCATACCTTCCAAGGCTCATAGTCTATTGTGGAAGAGGTGGCGGAAAGAATGTAAGAGCCAAAGGAAGGGTAGGACCCCTTACAATGTGCTCCTCCAGACACAAAATGGCCTGGATATCCATGACCTCACAGTGCCTGACACTACCTACACAAGACCATCATAACAGAGGAAAGGATCATGACATCAAAATAAAAGAGAGAATGACTGAGGGAGAGGGGATATGATGGAGAGTGGAGTTTCAAAGGAGAAAGTGGGGGGAAGAGATTACCATGGAATATTGTTTACAATTATGGAAGTTATCAATTAAAAAAATGAAAACTAGGGACTGGGGAAATGGCTTTGCAGTTATGGTATTTGCCTGCAAAGCTTAAGGACCTCGGTTCGATTCCCCGGGACCCATGTAAGCCAGATGCACGAGGGAACACATGTGTCTGGAGTTCGTATGCAGTGGCTAGAGGCCCTGGCGTGCCCATTCTCTCTTTCTGTCTGTCTCTTTCTCTCTCATAAACAAATAAATAAAATATTTTTGTTTAAAAAATGAAAACTAAAAGAAAAAAATTGTAAAATGGCAGGATCAGAAAGCTGCTTTGTAGCCCTAAAACTCTCCCTGGAATTCAGGAAGAAAAAAAAAATGGCTCTTTCTTGCAAAGCCAAGGAGATGCAAGCACAGGGAATCTCTGGATACTGGCCCCAGCATGATAATGTCACTGTGAACAGATGGGGACTTCTTACAAGAAAGGTGTGGTGGTGCATGCCTTTAATCCCAGCACTCGGGAGGCAGAGGTAGGAGGATCGCCATGAGTTTGAGGACACCCTGAGATTACATAGTGAATTCCAGCTCAGCCTGGGCCAGAGTGAGACCCTACCTCAAAAAAAAAAAAAAAAAAAGAAAGAAAGAAATTTGTAACTGGTTTTACATTTACTTTATCTTTCTATGCTTCTATGAAACTTCTAACAAACAACAGCCTCAAAATTTATGCTTAAATTTAGAAGTACCCAATACTGAGTTTGTAAAAACAATTTCTACTAATGTTTGAATCTGATTTCATATTTTTTAAAAATGTGTTTCACAAGAATTATATGAGACAAAATTCCAAAAATCAATGTTTATTCTGGGTAAATAGTGTAAGTCAAGTCTGGCCTACTCTTTCATAAAAAGGTTATTTCAAAAGGCCTTTTGAGGAAAAAAATATATACTTAAATGGTCATATTAAAAGTATTATGGCGCAGGGTGTGGTGGCGCACGCCTCTAATCCCAGCACACAGGAGGCAGAGGTAGGAGGATCGCCGTGAGTTCAAAGCCACCCTGAGACTACATAGTGAATTCCAAGTCAGCCTGAGCTAGAGCAAGGCCCTACCTTCAAAAAAAAAAAAAACTGTCGGGCTGGAGAGATGGCTTCGCGGTTAAGCGCTTGCCTGTGAAGCCTAATCTCCCCGGTTCAAGGCTTGGTTCCCCAGGTCCCACGTTAGCCAGATGCACAGGGGGGCGCACACATCTGGAGTTCGTTTGCAGAGGCTGGAAGCCCTAGCGCGCCCATTCTCTCTCTCTCTCCCTCTATCTGTCTTTCTCTCTGTGTCTGTCGCTCTCAAATAAATAAATAAATAATTAAAACAAAAAAAAACTGTCTTAGTGTGGGCTTGACAGATGGCTTAGCAGTTATAGCACATGCCTGCAAAGCCTAAGGACCCTGATTCAATTCTCTGGTCCCACATAAGCCACATGCACATGGTGGTGCATGCTTCTGGAGTTCATTTGTAGTGGCTAGAGGACCTGGCATGCCCATTCCCACTCTCCCCCCCCCCCCCCGCCGAACCTAATAAATAAATAAATAATAATAAAAATCTTAAAAGTCTCATAGTAAGGACAATGAAAATTTTTGTTGATAGTTATGAGATGAATTGACTAAAGAAGATAAGCTGGAGAGGAAACCTGAAGTGTTAGATATTAAATATTTGATGAAAAGGATTGTTACAGAGTGTTTACAAAGACTGTAAGGTAAAAGTATGTAGACGAGTAAAGTATGTAGATGAAGATATGAGTAAGCTTAAACAGAAGGTTAAAGGCAAAGTACTTAATCAGATTACAGACTTCTTGAGATATAAAATGACTATGAGCCTAGGGCTTACATCAGACTAACAAAGTATGACCCTGGCTAGTAGCAGGTTGCTATGGTACTCAGGTTGTAAACTTAAATTTAACTCACTGATGTTAATCTGGTCATAATAATGGTCATGAAAGACTGAATTTAGAGCACCCAACCAAGTTAACTAGGTTCCTCTATTTGTCAACCTTTTTGCTAAATCTTAAGGCTAAAATTGACTCATTAATATTTAATCCTCACCTAAGGTTATTATATCTAAAACTCTGCCTCAAAAAAAAAAATCTCACAAAGGATTTATTTACTCTTTTTTTCCTATTTTATATGGTAAATAGACCACATTTGAAACATTAAACAGTATTTATCTGTCACACACTTGAAAACTATTTACTTCATGGTGAACAGTAAAAGACAATTCTAAACAAAGTCATGTTGTGATTTAAGATGTAATTCCTCAGTTCCTCCAACAATCAGTCATAATATTTTAATTTTAACTTATGTTATTACTGAACAAGTTTACCAAAGTACCACAGAGAGAATTATAGTTGGTTAAGGTGTGAAGGTTACAGATTGTGTCATAGAGTTTTGTGTATGTTTGGAATTCAGTATAGTTCTATAAAGTTGATTTGGAAGAGATTAAAAATATTTATTTTGGCTCAGCAGTTAAAGGTGCTTATTTGCAAAGCCAGATGCACACAGTGGAACATACATTTAGAAATTGTTTGCAGTGGTAAGTGGCCCTAGCATGCCCATTACCTCTGTTTTCCAGTGAGACTTGTCTCCTTTCTTCATTACATCACAGCAGTTCAATCCAGTTCCTCTATTCTTTGGGTATGTTAAATATAGCTAAATTAACTTCAGAAGCTGGCTTATAAATTGGATGGGTATCTTATTTAGCTTTTAAAAGTGCTAAATCTCCTCTTAAATATTTATATATCATAGAAAGGTATCCCATCTGATGAACTTTAAAAATTATAAAAAACTTTTTATTTCTTCATACTTAAGCCAAAAATGTTACATAATATAGATTTCTTGTTTATTTTAAATTCTGTCAGATCTTTTGTTCATAGTCTACTCTCTGTAGCTTCATGTGCCTTAAATATGTAAACAGTACTTTTTGTTAATATCAGACTTTTCCAGATATCAGAATATTGTAATTTGGTTTATACAAAGTCTATGATGCTTGACTATCAATAAACATGCATCACCATGCCTGGCTAAAACTCTGTAATTTTAAGATGGTTCTTGTCTTATTCATGCTGGTTTTTTTTTTTTTTTTTTTTTTTTGGTTTTTTGAGGTAGGGTCTCACTCTGGTCCAGGCTGACCTGGAATAAACTCTGTCATCTCAGGGTGGCCTTGAACTCATGGCAATCCTCCTACCTCTGCCTCCCGAGTGCTGGGATTAAAGGCGTGCGCCACCACGCCCGGCTTCATGCTGGTTTTGCTGGCTGATTATCACTGAGGTTATAATATAAGTCTTATAAAAAGTGACTTATTGTGATTTTGTTCTTAGGAAAACTGAAGAAGCTACCCATGTCTTAGGAAAACCCACTGTATACAAACAATATTAATATAGTTTGTCTAAGCTTCATATAACAGCCATATTTCTTTAATTAAGCCTTAAAATTGTTCAATGATAAAAGATAGTTATTTAAGAAATTACTTTGTGTCTGTCATATTTGTCATATTTGTGTCTAACATATGTTAAAATCGGGCTTGCTTAACTCAATAATGACCAAGTTTTATTTTATTCTTGAGCTATGTATAATCAGTCTCTAAGTTTCACTTAACTAAACTGTCTCATTTCTGGTATCTTAAGTTCACTACCTATACAGATATGGATACTTAAGACATGTTTCCTGCCCTAAAAAATAATCTTAAATTACTGTCCTATTTCCAGCTTTGGTGGTAATTGGTACCTGCATAGGTATACAGAGTAGCCCAAGTTGTTTTCAAACACAGATGCTAAGTTTTTATACTGTCTTGTCTTTTTCCCGGCATACATTTTCCAGATTAAACAAACTGCCTTAAAAGTATTGATAAAATATTGTTTTCAGGCTACTAAAATGTTCTGCCTATACTTATAACTGACAGATACTTAAGACAGAATGTGTTTCCCATGTTCCAGATACAGATTACACTGTCACCTGACAACTAAACTTAAATACTTACTTATCAAAATGTAAAACTATTGTGTCAGTCTCTAACCAGATATGTTCTGTACCTTTTTAATAAATCTGTTTTGCTAATCAGATACATACAGTCTCTCTGAGTGAGTAATAACCATATGTAGAAGCCAGAATCAATTGGAAACACTGGAGTTAAAAGGATAACCAGTATTTTGGTTCCTGCTCCTGGGTCAGAAGGCCATAGAAGATGATGGGACTGCACTAACTTCTAGCTTCTGGTACATAGTTACATATCTTCTTGATCAGAGAGGGTATGGAGACCCAGAGATGTGTATCTGCAATAGAAGAGACACATCGGAGGAAAATCAGTCCTCCAGGCTTCCCAAGAGAGGGAGGGCCACTTGGTCAGCACAGCCTTCACTTATCCTAGCAGATGACAATGCTGAGAGTCATAGAATTCCTCACAGGTCCCTAAAAATCTCTCCTACAGGGCCATTATTGATCTCCAAAATATACAGTTAATTCTGGCAGCCAACATGGTTTAATCACCCAATGAGAAAAATACAACTACAATATAAACAATGAGTCAGACTAATAGGCTCCCCTGTCTGATGCTGACTTACAATACTAAACTCTAACATTAACTCATGCCTCTGCCTCTGCCTGTCCCTGATTACTTGTGAACTCCACCTACCCTGACTCCAGCTCCTCCCACTTACCTTAGCTAGAATCAGAGCCCCTTCCTTCCTTAGCCCTAATCCTATCTCATCCATGGATAAGTACAATGCCACCCCAATAGGCACTCTCAAACTTAAACTCTCTTGTCTTCCTACTCTTCCCCTGATCCCAAAATGCCCCTCTACCTCCTCTCTCTTGCCCTAAGACATCTATCCCTCACCTCTGAAATTTTCATCCTCCCTTTACACCTGGGGTTTTGATGTCACAGCTGTTGATAAGAGTAACAAGCTCCTTTATTCTCCCTTCTGTCTTCTCATGGGATACACAGAGCACATCTCCCTCACCTTCTCTATAACAGGTGTCTGACAGCAACTGCCCAGAAGCCAGCTCAATACAGGGATGCATGAGACAAGTCTCTGTTTCATTCAGGACCACACTGGTGCTATTGATCTCACTACTCTGTCACCTCTAACCACCATGAAACTGCCTCCTCATCACCTGCCCTGAAGGGAGACCCATTGACTGCATTATCTAGCTTCTCCCTTAAGAACTCATTGCCCTTATGGTCAGCATGAAAAAATTAACCTTTATCTCTTATCATTAACAAAAGGCTAGAATGTTAGATCAAGACAGGCTCCCAAAACTGGAGTCACTGAGGACAGCAGGATGGAGACAGAGACTTACCCACATTCCTCAAGAAAAGAACCCTTCCTTGCCTAACAATGCCCCCTAGGTCATGATTTCCTGGCCCCCTATCTTGTCACCTGGTCACTGTCCTGGTGTCACACCTTGGCTTTTTTTGTTGTTTGTTTTTTTAAGGTAGGGTTTCACTCTAGCCCAGGCTGACCTGGAATTCACTATGTAGTCTCAGGGTGGCCTCAAACTCATAGCAATCCTCCTAACTCTGCCTCCTGAGTGCTGGCATTAAAGGTGTGTGCCACCATGCCTGGAGCAACCTTTCTTTATTCAACTTTCCCCAGCCTCACCTCCCCCGCACCTGAAGATCCCTATAAAGCCCACTGTCTGGAATCTCAGGTTGGCTGTGCTCCACTCTTGAGAGTCAGTCCTAGCAACTTGTGCCCCTCACCCTCCCCCAGATTAAAAACCTTTCATCTTTGCCTCAGAGTGGTTTGCATGGTCTTGGTCACACCCAAACCTTACAGAGACCAGGTATGAGTAAAACTTCAAACTACATATCCTTTTGTTACAGTTTTATACATATATATATATATATATATATATATATATATACACACATACATATACACACACACACACACACACACACACACACACACACACAGAGACATATGTGTGTGTGTGTTGTTGTTGTTGTTTTCCTAATTTTGAGGCAGGGCTCACTCTAGCCCAGGCTGATCTGGAATTCACTCCATACTGTCAGGGTGGCATTGAATTCACGGCGATCATCCTACCTATGCCTCCCAAGTGCTGAGATTAAAGGTGTGCACCACCACACCTGGCTCAAGTTTTATAAATTTTTATTCAATAATGTATGAATGTTAAAATGTTAAAAGCAAGCCAGGTGTGATGGTGCACACCTTTAATTCCAGTACTTGAGAGGCAGAGGTAGGAGGATCACAGTGAGTTCCAGGTAAGGCTAGGCTAGATTGAAACCCTACCTTGAAACCCCCCCCCAAAAAAAAGTTAAAAATTTCAAGCATAATTTCCAGATCACAAATGTTAGTTGTAATTATCAGTAGTAAGCTCCAAAAACCTCCTTTTAAAATAAACCTTTACTCTCTCAACTCTCCCAACTACTATTTAAGGTATTTTTCCTTTTCTACTGTAATGTAAAGGGATTAAGAGGAAGTGATAACACTAGGTTCATCATGCCTATCAAAAATACATGTATTTGGGGGGCTGGAGAGATGGCTTATTAGTTAAGCACTTGTTTGTGAAGCCTAAGAACCCCGGTTCAAGGCTCTATTCCCCAGGACCCATATTAGCCAGATGCACAAGGTGGCTCATGCATCTGGAGTTCATTTGCAGTGGCTGGAGGCCATGGTGCGCCCATTCTCATTCTCATTTTCTCTCTCTCTCTCTCTCCCTCCTTCTCTCTTTCTCTCTCTGTGTCTGTAACTCTGGAATAAATAAATACATGTATGTGGGGCTGGAGAGATGGCTTAATGGTTAAAGCGCTTACCTGTGAAGCCTAAAGACCCAGGTTCAATTCCAAGAATCCACATAAGCCAGATGTACAAGATGGCACATGCATCTGGAGTTCATATGCCATGGCTGGAAGCCCTGGCAATTCTCTTTCTCTCTCAAATAAATTAATTGAAAAAATACATGTATTTGGGTATGATAAATGGCTCAGGGGTTATAGGCACTTACTTGCAAAGCCTGATGTCCCCAGTTCAACTTCCCAGTATCCACATAAAGCCAGATGTACAAAGTGGCACACTACAGCTCAAGTTCATTTACAATGGCCAGAGGTCTTGGTGCTCTCATTCATTCTCATCCCCCTTCCCCTTGCAAATAAATGTTTTGTAAAACATGCTTTTATGAAAGGTGCATTTGAGCGTCGTCTTGTAGACATTGGCTCTTATATTAGTTAGTGATTAAATGGCCCTTAACTAGAGATCTCATACATGGTTCCTAATTCACACAGTGTCTTGCCTGTTGTTCTAATATGTAGGGTGTTCTATAACTGCCTAGTAGCCCAATTCAAGATGTCACACCAAATACTCCACTGACAGCCTAACAGTCACTTTTTATGCAAGCCCCTCCCCCTCCCCTCCTCCCTCAACCTACATCAGCTTTCCTCCTTACTGACAGACACACTGACAGCTGAGAAGCCTCTCCCCCCCCCCCAAAGATCTTACCCTGCACTTACAAGACCATCTTCCCAGCTCCTGTCATCCGGTGACCCAATTCAGGTCCCAACGCACTCACTCCCGATCAATCCAAATCACTTCTAAGTCTCGTCCCAAGACCCCAGGCAACCAGGTTTTACATCCTTTGCCAAACGTAGTAGACAAGTGCGGCCTCCACAACCGGATTCCCCTTATTTTCTCCCCATCATTCCCCGGCCCTGGCCTTCCCGAAAATTCTCAGCCTCTGCTTCCCCGGGCCTCAGCTCCCCGGTTCCTCCCCACGCCCTTTCCACCACTGACAGCTCAGTCACCTCCAGCCCCATGTGGCGGCGCCCTCCCCCACACCCTTCCCGTGACAGCCCAGGGTCGGCTCCCGAGTCCTCGTCGTCCCCCACCCCAGCCCCGGGAGGCCTCCGCGAGCACCGCAAGGTCTCGGCCCGGTCGCCTCGTCCGGGGGAGGACCCACCCACACACTTGCCCTCCACTCACCCACTCTCCCGCATCACGTTGCTGTCCCCGCAGTCACAGGCGCCCCCGGCCTGGCTGCGGAACATGTTGAAGTCGTGTCCCGTGTGGTCGCCCTGGTGGAAGCACTCGGCGCACAGCGACATGCACGGGGAGATGCCGCACGTCCGGCAGCGGTAGGCCACGAAGTTGGCCGTCCACACCAGGCCGCAGAGCGCCGCGGGGTCGTAGGCCCGCACGGCCGCGCAGAACTCGTCGTAGCCGCCGCCGCCGGCCAGAAGGCACTTACACCACTCCAGGGCCTCCTCCTCCGCCGCCCCCGGCCCGGCCCCACCGCCGCCGCCGCCGCCGCCGCCGGCCGCCGCCTCCTCGCCGCCCGCAGCCGAGGCCAGCGGCCGCTCGGCGCTCAGCACCCGCTCCAGCAGCGCCCGCAGCTCCTCGGCGCCCGCACGGTTGTCGGGCCGGCTGAGAGCGGCCTTCAGGTGCGCCGCGGTGGCCGCCTTGTCCAGGGCCGGACCCTGCGCCGACAACCTCGGGCTGGGACGCCTGCGACCCCCCGACGGCCGCCGAGGCCGCCATGATGAGAGCTCAGAATTCGGAGGAGTCCAGGGCCGGCGGCTCCTCCCGGCAGGGTGGGGGGAAGACACGGCTGCGAAAGCTCGGCCCGCGCAACTCTCGCGATACGAGACTCCGGGCTGCCCGCCGGCCTGCGTGCCCGTCCGCCCCGCACCTCCGCCCGCTGGCCCGCCTCTGTGCACGCCCCCGCCCTTCTCCCACCCCCACCCCCCGCTCCGCCTCGGCTCCTGACCCCTCCACCTGTGGGCTCACCACTCCAAAGTTGAGAACTGCTGACTGACCGAGGGACTCCATTCTAGGAGCTCGTCAGTGAAGAGCAAC